>NC_140960.1:26867768-27102768 GCF_014529385.1 Adiantum capillus-veneris
AGGGTCGCGTGCTGCTTTGCCCCGCAGAGCCTGAGCACGCTCCCGATTTGAAATTTCCAGATCTTCTCGTAGTTGCCGAATCAGGTCTTCTTGCTCCTTTATCTTCTTCTCGTATCCGTCCATGTCCAGAATCAACCGCTTGCTCTAATACCAATTGTCACAGGAACAAAATAATAGAGATAGACAGCAAAAGGTAGAGAAAGAGATCTTTGTATTAACAGAGTTTTGATACAACAGAGGAGAAACAAATTATATGGACGCACTCCGTTGTACGGAGCTCGAACCTCCCGACCACCCCCGAGCTTCAATCCGCTTGCATGCAGCGTCTCACTCGCACTCGCACTCACACTCGCACCCGCACTCTCAATCGCACTCGCACTCGCACTCGCAGAAGAGGAGATCTGTGTATAATCCCAAAAACGCACCACCCGTCTTCTTTTCTGATTTTCCTTGAAAAGCATGCGACCTCTCAAAATAGCCGCTTTTCTATTTTTGGCGTTCGGTCTACTCGACTTGCGCACCGAGTATACCTGCAAGAATAAGTTAAAAACGTGATCGTGAAGCGATCCGTAAAGGTTAGATTTTTGAAAACTTTTTTTTTTCAGCTCTCTTCAACTGAACGTAACTCCCAAACGGAGCCAAAACAACCCAAGTCCGTCTCACACAATCTTGTTGCCCTCGTCGTGCTCTTCGACGGCTATGTGATGGAAAATTTCCATAGCCTGCTCTGATTTGCTGAAAATCAACCTGCAAAACAGCATTTTCTACAAAAACGATGCAAAAACAGCAAATCCAACTTTTTTCATAATCTTTGGCCCTCAACGAGCATCAAAACATCAAAATCTCTAAAGACTCAGAGAACCAAAGTTGTTCCTTATAACATAGGCTTCAATCGCTTCATACATCACTTTTCCAAAATCCCACATTAATACCTTCAAAAATGCCCCAGAAGGTGCCTTCCGGATCAAAAAATTTTATTGGATGAAAACAATCCACACATCCTTCTACACAATGGACCAACTTTAAAACGATCAAAACTTCCTAGAAAAACAAAATTTATTGCTAAAACACTTTAAAACAAGTCCTGTTACAAGACAGCTCATCAAACGGAGCCCCGATGTGAAAGATATCAAAGTTCCAATTTAGAAGCCTTTGCAGATCCCCGACGAGCAGGGCTGATAGGGACAGATGGCCAAGGTTGGCATCAGAAAATAGAATTAGAAGGCTCAAATTGTGGGGCATGCCGGACTTTTCGGATTGCCAATCAGAGTCCGAATAGGAAAGTTACGGCCATGTGAAAAGTTGTAGGGGGGCAGTTGTGTGCCCGCGAGGTCATATTGGAGAGCGTGCCATCTGGAAGTTTTAGAGTCGTGCCAAGGCTTCCCAAGGGTGGTGCATTGCACGTGGACTTCATAGGAAGTGGCAAATACTCAATCAAAAGCAAGTTATGGGCCAATGAAGATTTTGTCAAGGGCCGATTTTGGCATGGGTGGGCCGTCCCACCAAGCGCGCCATTTAGAAGTTTCTTATCCTCGCCACGGTTTTGGGAGCGATGTGCACTATGCGGAGCAAGCCAAAAATGATGGCTCACCAATCGGGTTTGCGGTTAGTGCAATACAGCTCGACAAAGTCGGGGTCAATTTGCGAGAAGGTGGACAAGAATGATGCTGGCCCATTTTTTCCTGGCTTTGTTCAATGGATAGAAAAATAGTGAAAGAGGGAACGGCATGGCTGGCGGAGACAAAGACGGACGACTAGGGGCTTGTTTTGGACGGTGTCACCCTTGCGACGAACAAAGCGATAATATGGAAGACTTCTTTTCGCAGGTATGTTTACGTGGGGGGGATCGTGGGATCCTTCGCTTACAAATTTTCTTAAAAAAAGTTTAAAACTCTAAGGGAGCAACGACGGTTCCGTCGTTGCCCCTGGAGTGCAAAAGAGGAGGGAGATATGTTCTTTTTGAAAAAAGGGAAAGGGGTTTTCTGGGGGAAGAAAAGGCAAAGGAAAAGGAGGCTCGGGGCGCTGTCTCAAGAAAGGGAAGGAGTGAATGGAAAGAAAGAAGGGAAGGAAGGAAAAGAAAGAAGAGAAGGAAAGGAAGGGAAACGGAAGAAGAAAGAAGGAAAAGGAGGCGATGTCCAAAGGGAAGAAAGAAAAGAGAGAAAGAGAAGAGAAAGAACTTCAAAGAAGAAAGGAGGAGGGAGGAAAGGGAAAAAAAAAAGGGTTTTTCAGAAAGAAAAAAAAGATTCGACGGCTTCGAATTGGGTTGCTGCAGTCCAGGAAAGGGGAAGTTTGAAGAGTTTTTTTTCTGGTTTCGAAAGATGGAAGCTCTATGAAGCTTGTGCAAGCCTGTAACCGCATCAAAGGCGAGAGGAGAGAGATTGCACCATAGCAATGGCATCAGTGAGAGTTGTTAAAGTCCGGCTTTTTTCACGCTTGCCAAGGTCGTGCCGATGGGGCTACGTGTACATGGTTGTCTAGAATGCAATAAAAGAAGTCATTGTCCGATTTCAAGCATGTTTTCCCCTTTCCCCCCCTCTGTTCTATTGCTCTTGTGCTTGTGTCTGCGGTGTCGAGTGTGTGTGTAGGCAAGTGTGCCCCCCATCGAACCGGTTGTGTCTCGTGGCAAAGAGAGAGAAAGAGGATTTGGGTGTGCGTGGGAAGCTACAAAATGCATGATGCGGTGCGTATGGGTTCGATTGTGATCTGATATAGTGTGATCGACTCGAGAGGTGTGCAGACGACAGTTTGCTAGCAGGAAAGAGGATTTTGAAGGTGAATCCCAGTGGATTGGGACGTTGTGTTTACCCTGAGCTGTAGATAGGTAGACTACTTGTGTCTCGGGTGTGTTCCCCTTTCCCCTATCCAACGTCATCATGATTCGTATCAATAGGCTAAGGTGGACAAACACAATTTCCAAGGAGAACATCAGAGAGTTCATCGCCTTCAAGAATTAACAATATCTTTGCTTTCCACCCTGGAAATCCTTGGCCTTGGAAAGGAGGAACAGAACGCTGGCTAGAAGGAAAGCCATTGATGAGAATAGTCATAGCCATATCTGGTTGCGAGAAGATGTATAAGATAAGATCGCAGAATGTCACAGGAACTGAATAATAGAGATAGACAGAAAAAGGTAGAGAAAGAGATCTTTGTATTGATAGAGTTTTGATACAACAGAGGATAAATAAAATATATGGGCGCACTCCGTTGTACGGAGCTCGAACCTCCCGACCACCCTCGAGCTTCAGTCCGCTTGCATGCAGCGTCTCACTCGCACTCGCACTCGTAGAAGAGGAGATCTGTGTATGATCCCAAAAACGCACCACCCGTCTTTCTTCTCTGATTTTTCCTCGAAAAGCATGCGACTTCTCAAAATAGCCGCTTTTCTATACTTCACCTTCTTCTCATAATTTTTGGCCTTCGCAATATCATCCAGAAAGTCGGTAGCCCCTGCACTCTTTACTTGATAATACAAATCTTTACGGAGTCCTTCGAAAAATTTGTTTGTCAACGCCTCTCCTTTTACTTCAGGTGCATACTTGTGAAGTCGCATAAACTTCTCCTTATACTCATGTACAGTAAGACTTGGCTCATCCTCCAGTTGCTGCTGAAACTTGTAAAACTCCATCTTTTTATCCATTTCATAGTGGGGATAACAGTACCTTTTATACGCTTGCGTTTTAAATTCTTCCCAAGTGATTGGAGTAACCTTTGTTCGCTGTTTAAGGTATGCTTTCCACCAAAGCTTTGCGGTTTGTCAAAGATGAACAACTGCAACCTTTTCTTTTGCTTCTCCAGAGAACTTCTTCAATGAAAAATAATCTCTAACTCTTCAATCCATGCTTCGAGATCTTCGCCAGTTTTCTCGATGCCATTAAACTCGTTAATCTTTGCCTTTTTGAAGACTTGCTGTAAAGTTGCCCTTTTAAAATCTTTGTCTGCATCTTCTTCATCACGTCTTCTTCTTGGTCCTCTCCTTTCATTAGTTTCCTCTTCGCCGTCGTCCCGTTCTCTTCCGTGTTGACGACCTCGACATCCATCACAACCGTTCCCACCATCACCATTTCCATCATCACCACCGCCAAGTGCCCCAACGCCGACACGATGATTATTGTTTACTGGTGGAATAGCATGGTTTCCGTCTTCTTGTTCGCCATGAAGCTCCACATAGATATCAGGGTCTCGTGCTCCTTTGCCCCGCAGAGCCTCAGCACCTCCCGATTTGAAATTTCCAGATCTTCTCGTAGTCGCCGAATCAGGTCTTCTTGCTCCTTTATCTTCTTCTCGTATCCGTCCATGTCCAGAATCAACCGCTCGCTCTGATACCAATTGTCACAGGAACTGAATAATAGAGATAGACACAAAAAGGTAGAGAAAGAGATCTTTGTATTGATAGAGTTTTGATACAACAGAGGAGCAATAAAATATATGGGCGCACTCCATTGTACGGAGCTCGAACCTCCAGACCACCCCCGAGCTTCAATCCGCTTGCATGCAGCGTCTCACTCGCACTCGAACTCGCACTCGCAGAAGAGGAGATCTGTGTATGATCCCAAAAACGCACCACTCATCTTTCTTCTCTGATTTTTCCTCGAAAAGCATGCGACTTCTCAAAATAGCCGCTTTTCTATTTTTGGCATTCGGTGAACTCGACTTGTGCACCAAGTATACCTGCGAGAATAAGGTAAGAACGTGATCGCAAAGCGATCCGTAGAGGTTAGATTTTTGAAACTTCTTATTTTTTTCCAGCTGTCTTCAACTGAACATAACTTCCAAACGGAGCCAAAACAGCCCAACTCCGTCTCACACAATCTTGTTGCCCTCGTTGTGCTCTTCGACACCTATGTGATGGAAAATTTCCATAGCCTGCTCTTATTTGCTGAAAATCAACCTGCAAAACAACATTTTCTACAAAAACGATGCAAAAACAGCAAATCCAACTTTAAAACGACCAAAACTTCCTAGAAAAACAAAATTTATTGCTAAACACTTTAAAAACAAGTCCTATTACACCATATATGGTGAAGGCTGCAATTGAGGACGAGAGAAATATGACGACTGTGTTCTATCAACGATAAACGCAAGAAGGATGCTCAATACACGTCCAAAGATGTGACAGACGTTAATAATAAAAGAGTCCTCAAAACAGAGTGACGTGAGACGAGAGTCCTCAAAATAGAGTGACATGAGACACAAGATTGACGGCCACAATATGAATAAAGCTAAATTTGCTCGAAAAAGTTAACGCCAAAATTAGAAAAACGATCGCGGACGCTTCACGAAGACGCACGACGAAGAAAGTTGCGTCAAGCTCAATTTGCAGTAAAAACATCATAACTTTCTACTGCGAACTCCGATTGATGCAAACCTAGAGCTCAAATCAAAGAGATCGAAGAGATGAACAAGTTTTGGATGAAAAGTGTAATGCACCATTTCTCCAAATTTTGAGCAGAAGACACCCAAAAATTGAGACGAAGTTCAGGGTGTCAAAAAACAAATCAACTAGAAAACGTAATCAATGATTTATTATATCGATTAGCAATAAACACCACAGAAAACAAACACCACAGAAAACACTAATCATATTCTTCTTAACACAAAACAACCATAGTTAACAAGAATCAATCCTCAAAAAATAAAATTTGTAGCAATTTTGAATCTTACATGCAAATCGCATACACATACTGTTGGCGCGTGATCGTTACCGCTCTGATAGCATTGTTGAGATGGGGAGAGAGAGAGAGAGAGAGAGAGAGAGAGAGAGAGAGAGAGAGAGAGAGAGAGAGAGAGACGAGACAAGAGACACACCATGTATGCTCCTAAAGACTGATTCATATTGAGGACAAGATACAAATATATAGGTGAGACCAAGTTGATTCGAGTGAGCCATATATAGCTCCAACACTCTGCACTGTGTCAAAGGCAACTTGTAGAATTGCAAGAAGAAAGAGAAGCAATTAGACAAATCGACCTGCAACAAGCTAAAAGGTGTAGATTTCTATGTAGAATCCATGCACTAAAGGATTCTAATGATGTATCAAAGGGATTCTTCAATAAGTTAAAATCCAAGAGGAAAAGAGAAGTCATGCACTATCTACAAAATGCGGATGGTACTATGTTGGATAATCAGTCAGAGATGATGCACTTCTATGAGAAATTCTATACTCAACTACTTAATGGGAAGGCTAAAGTCACTTGTGAAAGGGAATTTTCTATTGAGGATCTGCTTCAAACAGTGGATGCATGTACTAAGCAAGCTGATGCAAAGAGGTTGGAACTACCCTTTGAGATCTCTGAGATCAGATATGCACTGTCAAAGTTGGGAAATGAAAAAACACCTGGAATTTGTTTTATTTCCAAGGAATTTGTGTTTTCTTTCTAGGATGATCTCAAGGATATCATCGTGTGTCTAAGCAAGACATGGTACTGCTGCAAGTTAGCTATGAGAAAGCCTTTGTCACAGTCCAATGGGACTTCATTGCCAAAATTCTAGAGAAGATGGGGTTTGGGCCAAGAATCATAAACTGCCATTAGGTGAAATTTGGACTCACAAAGGGGCTCTTTAAGGAGTTTGACTTTACCTCTCTACCAAAACGGACGCATGGATAAATTTTTGCAAACAAACTCCAAAGTTGGTAGAGGTTTGACAATTAGAATGTCCTCTTCAAGCTCTATCTACTGATATATAGCACGCCATGAGATTCCTCATATTTTAAAAGATTCTTTTTTTGATTCATCTATGATGTGACAACTCTGTCGGAATCTAAGTGAATCAAAAAAAGAATCTTCTAAAATATGAGGAATCTCATTGCGTGCTATATATCAGTAGATAGAGCTTGAAGAGGACATTCTAACTATCAAACCTTCGCCAAATTTGGACTTTGTTTGCAAAAATTTATCCATGCGTCCATTTTGGTAGAGAGAGGTAAAGTCAAACTGCTTAAAGGGCCCCTTTGTGAGTCCAAATTTGCCCTAATGATATTCATGCTCGGTAGAGATGCATGGTCTAGACTGCTAGTAAATGGGAGAATGTCCAAGAAAATCCCAATCAGCCACTCTGCTAGACAAGGTTGTCCACTTAGTCCCTTGCTGTTTGCAGTGGCCACTCATCCCTTTTTCTGTTATCTTGACTCCTTGGCCCAACAATAATAGGTATTGCAAGGTTTATCTACAGGTTCTGTTCAAATGCTGGGGCAAGGTTTTGCTGATGATACCTTTGTTTTTTTAAAGGCCAATAATGTGAATGTGTCAAGATATATAGCTGCATTGAATAAATTCTTGGTTGCCTCTGGTTTGAAAATCAATATGCATAAATCAACTCTGATAGATGTCACTGTTGAAAATTTTCATACACTAATATGGGGGGCAAAAAGGATACGAAAAGGGCATACATATCTTTAGGCATTTGGGGTACCCCATTGGTGTGAATTTATCTCAGGCTGACTTGCAACAGTGGGTCCTTAAGAAGGTGTACTCTAAGATTGTTGCATGGCACTGTGAGGAATGGCCTCTCCATGTGAGACTAAGAATTATTCAATCCATACCGGTGTCTTATTTACTGTTTTTTCTTCCTTTTGTTCCATGGTCAAAGAGAAATTTGAAGTCATTTAACTATGTCATGAAAAAATTCCTATGGAATTGCAAGAAAGCATCATCTGTTTGGGTGGCCTAGGAGGTGTTGACTTTGCCTATGAACATGGGGGGCTATGGCATTTTGAATCTACAGGCTTGCATGCTATTTCCAAGAGGGAAACCTTCATAAATTATATGCTCCAATCTGATCAAGATTGGGCAAAATGTATGTGGGCCATGGTGAGAGCTTTTGTTTGCTATTTTTATGGCTGCTAGAATTTGTCTGATTGGGATAAACTTTTTACTCATACACCTATCAAAACAGGTTATGATATTTCAAATATGTTGCTGGTTTCTTGGAAGAAAGTGTTTGTTGTGTTGATATGGCAGGGTAGAATGAGATATACGGGGAGTTCTTTATCTATTCAAAATGTCTTTTGGAGTTACATATTCAGAAATCTGTCTTCTAAAGCCTTAGGGAAAAAGTCCCTTTCTCTTTTCAAGAAGGGCATCTACTCCATTGGTCAAGTTGTGGACTCTAAGGCCTATTTTAAATCTGTTTTGACAGCTAGAAGACAATTTGGTTTGCAATATGGCTTCAAAATACCTTGGAATACGCTATGTGCATCTGTCAACAATATGAAAGTTCCTATCAACACTGAAGAACAAGACAGGTTCAGAGATTGGGCCTTTAGTGCTTCACAAAAGAACTGGTGGACTACCCAAACGAAGGACTTCTATAGATCCTTGCTTCCTCCAAGGATAGTACAGGACATATGTAATAGAATATGGCATGTGAACAATGACAAGGAGTGGTGGTCTCAAGTGTTTATCAGAATTTGGAATTGTAAAATGATTTTCAAACTTAAAGTGTTCTGGTGGAGAGATATATTGGGGGGGCTCCCCACTGCTGATGTAATGCTCAAAAAACAAATTGGAGATGGTAAATGTCCAAGATGTGGGAAAGTTGAAACTGTTACACATGTATTCTGGTACTATGTTGTGATAGCTGAATGGTGGTAGTGGACTGATTTATGGTGGCAATCAACTTGGGGAGTCAAAATATCTAAGTTTATGTGTACCTTTGCTTTTGTGTCCTCTGATGATGATGCTATGTCCTTTTTCTTATGGTATTTCAATGTATGGTTTCTGTGGCTCATCTGGAATTTGAGGAACAAGGCCATGTATGAAAAAACTATCCTGTTTGCTAGGTCATTTCCTCTAGAACTCATCAAAACAAGGACGATGGAAGATACAATCTCTATTAATCAAGATAATATGAGGAAGACATGTATGTGGATTATACAAAAGATGTAAATATATAACAAAAATACATATTCACTGAGAGAGAGAGAGAGAGAGAGAGAGAGAGAGAGAGAGAGAGAGAGAGAGAGAGAGGGAGAGGGAGGGAAAGATAGAAGAGGGAAAGAGATGGATAGAGGAAAGAGGGAGAGAAATAGAGAGAAAGGGAGAGGGAGAGGGAGAGAGGGAGAGGAAGAGAGAGAGAAAGACAAATAGGGATAGAGAGGGAGAGATAGGAGAGAGAAAGCGAGGAATAGAGAAAGAGAGAGAGAGAGAGAGAGAGAGAGAGAGAGAGAGAGAGAGAGGGAGAGATAGAAGAGGGAAAGAGAGGGATAGAGGAAAGAGGGAGAGATAGAGAATGTTGAGATGTAGAGAGAAAGAGAGAGACATGACAAGAGACACACCATGTACACTTCCAAAGATTGATTCATATTGAGGACAAGATACAAATATATAGGTGAGACCACGTTGAGTAGAGTGAGCCATATATAGATCCAACAACCCCACATGCGTACATGGTGTGTCTCTTGTCTCATCTCTCTCTTTCTCTCTACATCTCAACATGGTATCAGAGTGGTAACGATCACGCGTCGATTCAATTCATGGTGACAAAACAGTATGTGTACGCGATTCGTATGTAAGATTCAAGATTGCTACAAATTTTATTTTTGAGCATTGATTCTTGTTAATTGTGATTGTTTTGTATTAAGAAGAATATAATTAGTGTTTTGTGTGATGTTTATTGCTAATCGATATGATGAATCGTTGATTACGTTTTGTTGTTGATTTGTTTTTTGACACCCTTAACTTCATCTCAAGGACCCATGTCCTTATAGGGTGTCAAAAAACAAATCAACAAGAAAACATAATCAACGCTTCATTATATTGATTAGAAATAAATACCACACAAAACACTAATCATATTCTTCTTAACAAAAAACAACCACAATTAACAAGAATCAATCCTTAAAAAAAATATTTGTAGCAATTCTAAATCTTAGATGCGAATCTCATACACGTACTCTGTTTTGGCACCATGAATTGAATCTTCACATGATTGTTATCGCTCTGATACCATGTTGAGATATAGAGAGAAAGAGAGAGACAAGACAAGAGACATACCATGTACGCTCCCAAAGACTAGTTCATATTAAGGACAAGATACAAATATATACGTGAGAGAGTGAGCCATATATAGCTCCAACATAAATGAATAAAATAACCCCGTATTTTATAAATTTTTCTCAAAATTGAATATAAAAACCCTTCATTTTAATGTATTTCTTGTTGAGCTTATATGTGAAGCTACTCGATATATGGCTTCTCTATATATGGCACTCAGGTCCCCTCTATATATACAACATCTCATGTGTGTATTCTACACACTTTGGGGTTCTATTTCTGTGCTCTCTCCTTCTCTCTCAACATGGTATCAGAGCAGTACGTTTTTGTTTTCGATTTTTCTCCTAATCAAATTCGATTCTGCAGAAACTACCCGCAAAACTGACCGGAATCGATGTGGTCTACAACTTTGCAGAAATAAGTTTTTTCAAATTCTGCACCTATTTTGAGTTATCGTTCGCGGACTGCGTATATACCTGAAAAGCAAGTTTTGCTTTTTGGTTTTGATTTTTCTGCTAATTGAAAACGATTTTACAGAAACTACCCTGTTGAGAGGCTGGAATCGATGTGGTCTACAACTTTACAGAAGAAAGTTTTTTCAAATTCTGCACCGATTTTGAGTTATCGTTCGCGGATTACGTACATCTCCGAAAAGCAAGTTTCGTTTTTTGTTTTTGATTTCTCTGCTAATTGAAAACGATTTTGCAAAAACTACCCTTTGTGGAGATCATAATCGATGTGGTTTACAACTTTACAGAAGAAAGTTTTTTCAAATTCTTCACGGATTTTGAGTTATCATTCAAGGACTGCATACATACCTGAAAAGCAACTTTCGTTTTATGTTTTTGATTTTTCTCTTAATTGAAAACGGTTTTGCAAAAACTACCCGTCAAAGGGACCGGAATCGATGTGGTCTACAACTTTGCAAAAGAAAAGTTTTTCAAATTCTGCACCAATTTTGAGTTATCGTTCGCGGACTGCATACACACCTGAAAAGCAACTTTCGCTTTTTGTTTTTGATTTTTTTCGCTAATTGAAAACGATTTTGCAGAAACTACCTACTAGAAGGATCGGAATCGATGTGTTCTACAACTTCGCAGAAGAAAGTTTTTTCAAATTCTGCACTGATTTTGAGTTATCGTTCGCAGACTGCGTACATACCTGAAAAGCAACTTTTGTTTTATGTTTTTTATTTTCCTCTTAATTGAAAACGATTTTGCAAAAACTATCCACCAAAGGCACCGGAATCGATGTTGTCTACAACTTTGCAGAAGAAAGTTTTTTCAAATTCTGCACCGATTTTGAGTTATCGTTCGCAGACTACATACATGCCTGAAAAGCAACTTCGCTTTTTTTTTTTTTTTGATTTTTCTCCTGATTGAAACGATTTTGCAGAAACTAGCCGCAGAAGGTATTGGAATTGATGTGGTTTACAACTTGGCAGAAGAAATGTTTTCCAAATTCTGCACTGATTTTAAAGTTTCTCTAAACTCTGTACCGATTTTGGGTTATCGTATCGGACTGCGTACATGTTTGAAAAGCAAAATTTTACTTTTTGCTTTTGATTTTTCTCATAATTGAAAATTTTTCAATTATAGTTTTTCTTCATCAATCATATATTTGTTACTGATGTAACTTTGCTGCAGAAGCTAGTTACATATCGTTCCGATTCAGTCGAGCCGTTGATGATCGTCCAAATTCTATCGAGCTACTATTGGTACATGATCTTTTGTTATATGATATATTCGTTCATTGATTCTCGTATAATTATTCTTCTAGAGATATAGTTTATGTCCTTTTATTGATAATTTCTCGTTGATACCATAGTGATTTTGATGGTACCATGATGATGTTTTGTTAGTACTTTGGTCATGGTGATTTTCGTTGATACCATGATGATGTTTCATTGATACCATGGTTATTCTCGGTGTTGCCATGATGATATTTCATTGATACCATGGTTATTCTCGGTGTTGCCATGATGATATTTCGTTGATACCATGGTTATTCTCGGTGATGCCATGATGATATTTTGTTGATTCCATGGCGATTTTTGTTGATACTATGATCATGTTTCATTGATACCATGGTTATTCTCGGTGATACCATGATGTTGTTTTCGTTGATACCATGGTTATTCTCGGTGATGCCATGATGATATTTCGTTGATTCCATGGTGTATTCTCGGTGATACCATGATGTTGTTTTCGTTGATACCATGGTTATTCTCGGTGATGCCATGATGATATTTAGTTGATTCCTTGGTGATTTTCGTTCATACCATGATGATGTTTCATTGATACCATGGTTATTCTCGGTGATACCATGATGTTGTTTCATTGATACCATGGTTATTCTCGGTGATACCATGATGTTGTTTCATTGATACAATGATGATATTTTGTTAATACTTTGATGATACTCATTGATATCACTACGTTGATAAATGTCGTTTTATGTAGTATGTACATATGTCATTTGCATCACGTATCATGCATCTTGTACTTTTTATGTTCATACTTTGTGTCCACATATGTTGTCGTGCGTATATATGTCGTCAAAAGAGTGGCGTCGCGAACCATCTCTTATGGCATTGTGAATGTAATTATTTCACTAACGATGCTAATAATTTTCATGACTATGTTTTTTGAGTCTATGATCTATGTAGGATTCATCAAAGAATTGATTTCATGAAGACAAACTTGGTGACAATAAAAGATTTATAACGATATGTTTGGTGATGCCATATTGATGACAACATGAAGATATGTTTGGTGATGCGATACTGATGACAAGCTACACAGCAAATTCACGGAGATACTTCTGATTACGAGCTAATTGATAGCCTTTACACCTCTTTATTGAACCTTTGTATCCATTATTGTATTTGATAGGATAGGAGTAATGCAATTCATTGTAAAAGGAGTGATGTAGCTCCTCATAAACATTTGTACATTCAATGATTTTTATAATATAACGGTGGGTGTATATAGAGCTGTGGGTTTTTTCCTTGATCCCCCAAGGGTTTTTTTTCATCCACAGCTAGGGACCCTTATTTGAGCGGGGGTGTTGAGATTATATGTGAAGCTACTCAATATATGGCTTCTCTATATATGGCACCCAGGTCCCCTCTATATATACAACATCTCATGTGTGTATTCTACACACTTTGGGGTTCTATTTCTGTGCTCTCTCCTTCTCTCTCAACATTTCTTGTACATTGACTAAAATTGTTGCATTTTGAAACCCCTTGTTTTGAACTCATGTTATACATTAACATGATTACATAGTGCACCCCCCGAGATTCTCTACCTCTAAACATTGGGTCATAGAGCATGTTCAAAATACAAGTAAATATATCCTTATTCTGATTCTTCACTCTCATGGGTAAGTAAGGCATAGTGGTGTGTTGCTTCCAAACAGAATCAATGTACATAACTCTATATATCTTTAGTACCTACATCGAATTGTTGGAGCTATATAGAGTGCCACACTATATAGCTAGGAGTCCCCACTATATATGTGTACTCAGTGTGTGATCTACACACACTTTGGGGCTTGCAGATGATTGTGTCATCTCTCTCTCTTCTCTCTCGTCTTGTGTCTCATCTCTCTTGAACATTGTATCAAAGATCTTCTCATCTACTAGATGGTGCTTTCTTCATTGAGTAGACGATCAACCTTTTCTCAACCTGATTCATAAAAAGCACTTATATAATTCATAGTCAATCTGGGCCGTAGAGCATTTTTATAATTCAAGACACAAATAAATCACAAATTTTTTTTGTTTTTTTTTGTTTAGTGAGAGACTCTTTATTTATTCTTGAAATGTGTGCTTACTTTGTGAGCATGGACCTGCTAACTTTCTGAGAAATACATCCTCCTAGTGTCCCCACAACCAGAGACGTAGAGACCTAGAAAGGATCCCCTTTGAGACGATGAAAATATGCATGAATCTATTCTAGGTTTTCTAACTAGTTCTGTTGATGAGCGTGTATAGTTATGGTATATGGTATATGGTATATGCTTGTCGTAGGAGTGATTGGCATCTCAAACCTGTATGATACAGTTATGAGATTAAGAATATTGTGAGATACAAGTATTTACAATCAACTGGATTGTGTGCAACCTCTTTGCTCGCAAGCGACATTATTTTATATGTTGTACGTAGATTTTCACTGCTTGCTGGCGATCGTAAGCCTGAAGGGAGTCGTCCTCTTCAGCGAGTAGAGGTGGCCGAAAAAGAAATTTAAATGTGGGCCCCTCTTGCTACCCACTCTATATTTGAGTGATTCCAAAATTAGAGCATCAATAATCGCTACCTATCTAATTGCTCTATATTTGGGTGATGCTAGTATTAGATACATAACACTTTATATAGCTTAGATATGTAGCTACTTTTAATGTTATTGGTTTGCCTTTGTATTAGAGATTACCACAGTTAGAACGCTCATCAGCCTGGTGAGCCCATCGTACTACATCCTGCTTCAGCATCCTTGTCGCTTATAAACGTGCAAATAATGCTAGAGATATAAGATCTTGCAACAACTAATACATCTTGCCCAACTCTGCTGCGAAGAGAATGGAAGTGCTTGGAGATGAGGTTGGCCTTGCTTTTTGCAAGATTTCTCTCAATCATAATCATTCCCCCTCCTATGATGAGGAGACATCGTGCCTCCTAAAGAGCCACTGAGCACATCTATCGTTTCTCGTCCACAGACTCACTTTGATGCTATTTTAAGAGAATACAATGCACCGAGGGCTAATATAATGGCGACACAGGGACACATCTACTGCTCCATGAGAAGCACGTGATTACCATCATAGGCCGCACATCTGTTGTGGATTTGACTTGTGGCTATAGCGACTTAAGAGATTCACGTTTTCGTGCCATGGCCCGTTCATAATATGAAATTAAAGTATCTACCTCACTCTTAATGTTTATGATGCATGGGACCAAATGCTATAATGTACATAGTGTGATATATGCGCAAATGAATGCCATGGTTGCAGCCGTGTACATACCTTGCCGGGCGGGCGAGGCCCTACACGTGGCACCATGGAATTATTTTTCACATAAATATATGCTTAATTTTCTTTGGTAATGTACAAATGTCAAGTGTTTCGAAGTAGCACGCTCGTTTTGCCTAGAAAGTTCAATGCGGGAATCTTGGCCAAAAATAGTAGGTTTCGTGCACTGGCGTAAAAGACATGTCCAAAGTACTTACCAAGTGTGAAAATGAGGTTAAACATGAATTTTGAGCCCAATGGGATTTTTCGACAATTTTAGGGATTTTTTCCAGCTCGTTTGGGTTTTTTACGGACAAAATGTGACATTTTTGGGCTAAAAATGGCTAAAAATGGCCAAAAATAGCCTAAAACATGCTCAACATAGCTTAAAATGCCACATCAACGATGCTGGTGTTGTTTCTCAAAGTGTGTGGGAATTTTTGGAGCCAATAATGAGCTCATTTGGGCATAGGAGCAAGGAGATACAGTCATTCCTTTAGAGGGTGCTAGCGGAGTCCCGTGTTGCTTCCACTACATGGTTAAGGTTGTGTGACCTCCAATTAGGGTTTCCCCTCCTCAAATAACTACTTGGGCTTCTCCAATGAAGTACTGAAGCTTTCATGAAATGGTCACGACGAAGAATCAAAGCGTAAATTTAGGGTTTTTAATAGGTCGAATGAGCACTGCATCTGTGCAATTGGGAGTGAGTCTACACGTAATCTTCACACACACAAGAGTTTTGAGTTAGTATTGGTTCTTTTTCAATGTGAAGATTTCATGGCTGGAGTTTTGTTCTTTTTTAGTGTGTTTTTGGCTTCAAATCGTCTACGCCTTGCTTGATTTTGCTACGAATCCTCACAGTCAGAGGCCTGGCGCTTTCCTAGTCGCATTGCGCACTTCTTGACACATTTTTGGTGAACCCAACGTGAAGTAGGCTAGGTTGAGGGTTCAAAAGCTTCATTGAAGGTCTCAAAAGAAAGGTTTAAAGCTATGGAGCAACAAGAGCAACAGGGGGTTCGGTTTGATCCAGTCACAATGCAAATGTTTGAAGCTTTTGCAGTGTTTATGAAGCAGCCGCAAGCTGCAGAAAGGAGGGAGCTCTCCTCAACCAAAGCGCTTCAATCTGTGGTGAAGAAATTGGACCAATTTAAAGGTAAAGATGTAACAAAGTATCTTTGTGGATATGTGAAGGAGATGGAGCTTCATCGAGTGCCCGAAGCAGAGATGGTGCAAAATTTTGAACTAGCTGTGGTTCCGGAGGTAAGAGAGCATGTAAGGGGAATTAGAAATGAGCATGGGGCAACTTGGGAAGCATTCAAATTAGCCTTGAAGGAAGAGTATTTCATGGAGGACTCCGAAAGGGTAACAAAGTGGACTTTCTTAGAGTGGGTAGTTCGGCCAAAAGAGGGGCTCTCGCCTACCGAACTGCTAAGGGAATTGGAACGCCGTTATGATCAACTTTCAAGAACTGAAAAGGCTACCCTAAACTCGGAGAAGACAGAGCTCTTTTTGCGGAACAGGGCTTGAAGACCAATTGGAATGAATTTGAAGACGCCATTTCGTTGCTAACTAAGCAACAACAACGAAGAGACAAGATGATAGTTAACCCTACTCAAGTCCCAAGTGTTTCCGAGAGTCCTATAAAGCCTGTTATTGTGGTTCCAAAGAGTGACAAATCCATTCTAGATGATATTGTCAAGGGAATGCACGAGCTCAAGTTAAAGCTTACAAGGCTAGAAGAAAAGGGGCAACCATCAGGTCAATCTACAAGGCAACGACCGCAAACTAGAGAAGGCTTTGTCAATAGATGCATATGGTGCGATAGCACTGACCATGGAAGGAGGGATTGTGATAGTTTTAAAGATGCTTTGACAAAGGAGATTGTTTTCTTTAAAAATGGAAAAATTCACTTAAGTGAAACAGGTAAGCTCTTGGGAACAAACTTTGGCAAAGGCGGGATGAAGAAACTAGTTGAGGACATGGCTACTAGCCATGCCATCTCAATGGTTGAGGCAGCCGCCTATGCGTTGAAGGTCGATCCTATTAAAAGAAAAGGATCAATCAAGGTTGGAAAAGAGGAATCTAATGGTATTGGAGAGCTATGGCCATGCGCTATAGAGTCTGCTATGAAGGGCAAAATGACTACAGAGGTTTTACATGAAACTGGAGACTGCATTCGGCTAGAAACAGGTTGGAATGACCCTGTGGACTCTTTGTCAGTGCATGCATACATTGCCAAATGTCAAGCAAATGAGGCCATTGTCGAAGAGAAACGTAGGCTTGAGAATGGGGATGAAGGGCCTTCAAAACGGGCGATGAGGAGTGGAGGTAGAAATGACACAGTGCCTCCTAGATCTCCTTCCCCGCAACAAATGCCTGTCCCCGAAGTGCCTATGCAGGAAGCCTCTAAATAAAAGAAGAAAGAAGCAACAAAATCCAAAGCAAAGGGTCTGGCCTACAAACTCCAATCCGATATAGAGGCAGCAACAGATCTCAAAAAGGTTTTGGAAGAGAGGATTTTAAATAGTAAGGTGGAATTTACCTTGGGTGAGGTCCTTGGTATAGCAAAGCGAGAATTCCACGAAGAAATAATTGATATCATAAAGAGGAAGCGGCAGTCTCTTACTGAATCTATCCATGTACAGTGTGAAGAGTAGACTTTAAATGCACAAGGTGTACAGGTCTATGGCGAGCAAGGTGAAGAAACTGTTTTTGGATGCTACAAGTCTAGGGGAGGAGTAAAACACGTTCGCTTCTTGGATGATGAAGATGAAGTGGAGACCACTCACAAGAGCTACTACTTGAAGAGTCACTGGGCAAGAGCAACTACTGAGACATTGGTAAAAGTGGCAGACTTAGAAGAGCCATACATTGCGTTGATAGATCATGGGTCGGAAATTAACCTCATGTCAAAGAGTCTTTATCGCAAAGGAAAATGGCCAATTGATATAAATCATGGATGGATGATTCGTGCAGCAAACAACTCATCAAGGGAGCTGTACGGAGCTTGTCCAAATGTTAAGGTGACTATAGGGGATGTGAAAGATGAACAAAATTTCTTTGTATAGGAGATGTCTACATACCCTCTTATCCTTGGGCAGCCATACATCACTGCTACTCGCATGGAAACCAAGGTGATGGATGATGGCTCAGCTTATGCAAGAATAAGGAGCAGGGATGGAAAGCATGCAATACAGTTACTTACTGTTTGTGTGGACCATGAAAGGAACCGTGAAAGTCTAAGAGAGAAACCCTTGCCAAAGACGAACAAAGAATTCAAGGGCTACAGGGATATGAGAGGTTTTGGCCATGTACCATTGTAGAGCGGGATTGCAGTGGTACAAGAAGAGAAAGGTTCTCGCATGATGTATATGCAAAGGATACATTTTCTACAGGTTTTGTAGGATTATCAGACTATGGATCTATTGCTTTTACAGAGTGTGAGGACTTAAAGCGGGGTGAACGACAACATGTAAATAGTGTACAAAGACGTTTGAAGATGAATGGTTTGCTAGAAGATGAAGAATGCATTGCAGGTGTGTTTGATGAGTGTTCGTTTGTGGATACTATGCAAGATTTGGAGTCTTAAATGGATTGCAATTTGAATATGGGAAGTGAGGTTGTGAAAGTATGCTCAATACAGATGTACAAGGTCATTGAAGATTTCAAAAATGCTCAAGGTGTTGATGTATGAGTGGAGACTAAGTATAAGTCCGTGGCAAAGAAAGTGAAACCAGTGGCATTACCTCTACCAAAGGACTGTACGGATAAGATGGAACAAGCTGCTTTGCAACCTAGCCTTCGTGACCCAAGCAAGATTGGACACAAGTTCACATAGGATTCTTTGAAGGAGTTACAGGTTGGTTGCAAGGAAAGTTTGACAAAAGCTGAAGAGATAGGCTTTGAAGACATGCTTGCCAAACACGGAATAGCTTTTGCATTTGAGCCTTATGAGATAGGGTGTGTTGATCCATCCATTGTTGCTCCTATGGTGATCTTCACTATCCCTCATGTACCTTGGACCTTGAGACCTATTCCTGTTCCAAAGGCTCATTTGCCAAAACTCATTGAGTTACTTAATGAAAAGATCAAGATGGGTATCTTGGAGCCTTCTTGTGCTCCATATTCAAACAGGTGGTTCACTGTTCCAAAGAAAAATGGTTCTTTACGCTTTATTCAGGATATGCAAGTTGTAAACAAGGTGACAATCATAAATGTGAGTATAGGGCCAGTTGTCGATGAGTTTGGAGAGGCATTTGCAGGAAGGGCAATATATTCTATGGGAGATTTGTACTTAGGGTATGATCAGTTCCAACTAGCAATGGAAAGCAGGGAATTGACTACCATGAATATAAGCATATTGCAAGGAAAGATAATCCAGTTGCAGATATGCTTTCAAGAGCAAGGTATGAAAAAGAAGAAGACATGGTTGTCGAGGGCGATGATGTAGGTACATAGTTCTATAGTATCTCTCATGCCAAGGGTGATCATGTTTGCCTGTCAAATGCACTTGAGTCATTTATAGAGGACCTATATCAAGGTGACTGGTTTCTCATTGGACGCTATCTGAGCACATTGACAAGGCAAGAAGGGTGGACTGATCAAGAGTTCAAAAGAATACGGAGAAAGGCCCATGGATACTTTTTGAAAGATGGATACTTATGGAAGCATCCAAAACAAAGAAATGGAATGCCGATGAGAGTTGTGAATGATAAGGATGCTCAAAATGAGCTTATGAAAAAGTTTCATGAGAGTCTTTATGCTGGACACAGAGGTGTATAGGCAACCTTTACTAAAATGAAAGAGAGGTATTGGTGGAAAGGGATGTATAAAGATGTATCTCACTTTGTGGAATCATGTGAAACCTGTCAAATGTATTCAAATGTACATCATCGTGAAGGGTTGCACCCTACTCACCCATTGGCCATGCATTACAAGTGGGTAGTAGATCTGGTTACAATGCCATTGGGCTTATGACAAATGAGATACATAGTGCTTGCACGAGAAGAATTAATCAATCAAGTTGAACTTCATGCTCTAAGAACAAAAAGCACAGAAGGGGTATGTAAGTTCCTCTTGGATGATGTAATTAGCCGTTATGGTTGTGTTGGGAAAATAATAGTGGACAGGGGTGAGTTGGATGTTGACAAAGCAAGGGAGTTTTTCTCTAGGTTGGGCATTAAACTTACTCTCACTATTGCATATAATCCTGAGGGAAATGGTAAATCGGAGCGTGGGCATCCTCCTATCATTAAAGATTTGGCTAAGGCATGAAAAGGTAAAATGGGAGAGTCGCCTAGGTTATTGCCTTATGCTTTATGGGCTGATCGTACAACTCATAGCTCAGTTACTGGTTATATGCCTTTTGAGTTGATGTATGGTCAGAAACCTATAATGCCAATTGAAGATGTAATTCCCACATGGAATGTATTACCTTGGGAAGATGGAATGAGTAGGGAAGACCTTCTTGCTTTGCGCATACAACAGTTAGAAAGAAGGCCCCAAGATATTGAGATTGCAGTAGCACGATTGAAAGATGCAAGGTTAAAGAATAAGGACAGATTTGATAAGAGGCATAGGCTCAGACCTAAAGCTATTGAGGAAGGTGATTGGGTGTTGGTGTATGATAGTAGTCTCGAAAACCAACATTCAACAATAAGAAAGCTTTCAAAGAGATGGTTTGGTCCTTATGTGGTTCAACATGTACATGGGAATGCAACTTATACCTTCAATGAATTAGATGGGACAAAAATGAAGATTCCCATTGCTGGGAAAAGAATCAAGTTATTCAAAAGAAGAGGTGATACAGATCCCTTTGATTCACAGGAAGGTCAAAATGAAGGC
Source organism: Adiantum capillus-veneris (assembly GCF_014529385.1). Classification (NCBI taxonomy): domain Eukaryota; kingdom Viridiplantae; phylum Streptophyta; class Polypodiopsida; order Polypodiales; family Pteridaceae; genus Adiantum; species Adiantum capillus-veneris. The sequence goes on from NC_140960.1 coordinate 26,888,616, forward strand.
TCTGATGAAAATGGTATGGATGTGGATGAAGAACAAGAGGATGATACGTTAGATTTTGTTGCAAGCGATGATGAAATCGACATGTATGTTGACTTAAATGAAGACTGAACCTGCGAAAGATATCTGTGGCATATGCCGGAGGATGTGCAGGTTTAGAGGGGGTGGACTTTGTGCCATGGCCCATTCATAATATGAAATTAAAGTATCTACCTCACTCTTAATGTTTATGATGTGTGGGACCAAATGCTATAATGTACATAGTGTGATATATGCGCAAATGAATGCCACGGTTGCAGCCGTGTAGATACCTTGCAAGGCGGGCGAGGGCCTACACGTGGCACCATGGAATTATTTTTCACATACATATATGCTTAATTTTCTTTGGGAATGTACAAATGTCACGTGTTTCGAAGTGGCACGCTCGTTTTGCCTACAAAGTTCAATGCAGGCAATCTCGGCCAAAAATAGCAAGTTTCGTGCGCTGGCATAAAAGACGTGTCCAAAGTGCTTACCAAGTGGGAAAATGAGGTTAAACATGAATTTTGAGCCCAATGGTATTTTTCCACAATTTTAGGGATTTTCCCTAGCTCGTTTGGGTTTTTTACGGACAAAAAGTGACATTTTTGGGCTAAAAATGGCTAAAAATGGCCAAAAATAGCCTTAAAAATGCTCTAAATAGCTCAAAATGCCACATCAACGATGCTGGTGTTGTTGCTCAAAGTGTGTGGGAATTTTTAGAGCCAAGAATGATCTCATTTGGTCATAGGAGCAAGGAGATACAACCATTCCTTTACAGAGTGCTAGTGGAGTCCCATGCTACTTCCACTACATGGTTGAGGCTGTGAGGCCTCCAATTAGGGTTTCCCCTCCTCAAATAACTACTTGGGGTTCTCCAATGAAGTACTGAAGCTTTCATGAAATGGTCACGACAAAGAATCAAAGCGTAAATTTTGGGTTTTTAACAGGTCGAATGAGCACTGCATCTGTGAAATTGGGAGTGAGGCTACACGTAATCTTCACACACACAAGAGTTTTGAGTTAGTATTGGTTCTTTTTAAATGTGGAGCTTTCATGGCTGGAGTTTTGTTCTTTTTTAGTGTGTTTTTGGATTCAAATTGTCTACGCCTTGCTTGATTTTGCTACGAATCCTCACAGTCAGAGGCCCGACGCTTTCCTAGTCGCACTGCGCAGTTCTTGACAACGTGTAGTCCTCTTGAGTTGATAAGCCCATTATTAGTGGCCCAAAAGACCTCAAAGAATTATTAACCTCATCATTGAGTCGTCTAAATTTGCTTGAGCTCTCAACGTTTTTTTTTCCTGCAATTTTGCTATTTTTTGAAAAACAATCATTACATCAAATTTGATAAGAAATCACATCTGCATTGTTTTTAAAGTTTCCTGGATCGTGTTATAGTATTTGGAGAAATATTACTAGTCGTACTTGTCATGAACATGTCATTTGATGTGCATCAATAATTACATGATTGATTATTGCCTCATCATTCGTGCAATTTGACACTTATCCTTTATACATCATGACTTTACTATTTCTTTTCTTGATGATGTGTCTTGTGGTAGAGACCTTGATGCTCGTAATGGATATTCCATGGCACTATGGTTGCTATCATCCTATTTTACCCTTGTAATTGGTATTTCATGGTTCTATTGTTTTGTTGCACCTTCTTCATTGTTAGTTATATGCTTGCATGCATCGTCGTTGTCATTGATTCTATGGATTCGACACACCCTCGTCGTCATTCGTGCTATGGTTGTTATCGTCATAATGCACCCTCGTCGTCATTCTTGTCATCATGGATTTGGCAGTTGTGACTATGCAACACTAATGTTTTGTAGCATTTGTGTGTGCACGTGTATTGCATTATTATCATATGTACATGTGGCATCATTATTTGTTTCTCTATCGTATCTAAAGCGACGTCGAGAACTCTCTCTAAGGACAATGTGATGTGATTTTTTCTAACCATTACATCTCGATATGTTTCTAGAGTTGCTGCTGTTAAGAAGATAAAAATCACATCAAGCAGCACATATGAGGGATCAAAGACGCTAAAGCTCTTGTAATTTAAACCTTGACTTTGTATTGATTAGAATTTTTTGAGCCTTTATGGCCATTGTTGTATATTATGGAGTGATGTAGCTCCTCGAGAACATATTTTGTAACTTTGAAAAAATATTAATACAATAGTGCATCTCTATAGTGCTGTGGGCTTTTCCCTTGTACCTCCAAGGGTTTTTCCATCCACAGTTAGGGACTCCTATTTGAGCAGGGGTGTTGGAGCTATATAGAGAGCTCACACTTTTTCTATATATAGGTAGGAGTCCTCACTATATATTTGTATTCAGTGTGTGCTCTACACACAGTTTGGGGCTTGTAGATAATTGTGTCATCTCTCTCTCTTCTCCCTCGTCTTGTGTTGCATCTCTCTTCAACACATCTAGACATTTTAATTGCTGGTGTTAGACATCCATCAAAAGAAACTCATGCAATTATGATGAAAAAAAGATAGTTTGGTTTCACCGTTGTGTTACTACTTTTGGTTTTCTACTAACTTGTATGATCAAACTACTAGCAAACAATGCAAATATATGTTAATGTCCACGATCTCTATTCTCTACCTTTGAACATTGGGTCATAAAACATGTTAAAAATACAAATAAATATCTTATTATTATTATTATTACTCTCATGGATAACTAAGGCATAGTAGTGTTTTGCTTGCAAAACACAATCAATGTCCATAACTCTATTTTTAGAAACTACATCTCGCTTTGCCTCTTTCTATTTCTCTCAAAAAATAGCAAAAACTAAAACTAAAAAGCCTTTTTTGTGGTATATAACTATATTGATTTATAAACTCTCTCTTAGATATAGAGCCATCAATTACATATGATTTGGAGAAAGGTTCCACCAATCCAGAGAGAGAGAGAAAGAGAGAGAGAGAGAGAGAGGATTGCGAGCTAGGGCATGGCCTCTTCATCGATTTCGTGCACCCTGACACACCAAGGATTCAGTGTTGAGATGTAGATAGAAAGCTAGAGAGAGAGGATACAAGAGACACACCATGTACGCTCCTGCTCCCAAAGACTCACTTGTATTGACGACAAGATACAAATTTATATAGGTGAGACCAAGTTGAGTAGAGCGAGCCATATATAGCTCCAACACCCCCACTCAAACAAAGGTCTCTAGCTTTGGATTAAAAAACCCTTGGGGAGAGTTGAAGGGAAAAAACTAAGCCCCTATACAAATGTGAAAATATGAACGAGCAATGATGATGTGAATGTGAATTGTGTAAATATACAAGTGACTCAGAGATCACAATGTGAAAGTGTGGAGTGCGCATAGTGCATGGAACCTATATGATTACAAAGTCATATGTACAAGGCGATCATAATAACAGAGAAGCTAATCTAGAAAGAGTGAGGCCAAAGCAACTCCAAGCTCCAGGCGCAAGAGGATGAAACGTGACACGTTGATCCCTTTGATAAGAATGTTTGCAATCGTCTGGTCTCTTGGACAATGTTTAATCATTATAAGGCTTTTGTGTACTTCATATCGGACAAAATGATAATGCATAACAATGTACTTTGAGACGGTTCGTGACGCTACTTGATGTAATTTTAATGTTGTAAACAATAGTAGTAATCATGATCATGGCTTTACGTACCATGGCATCAGAGACACTTTCAACAAGTCAAATAAAAACTTTAAAATAGTAATCATTATCATGGATTTGCATACCACGGCCTCAAAGACGCTTTCAACAAATTAAATAAAGAATTTATAATATTAATTATCATGATGGATTTACATACCATGGCATAAGAGACGTTTTGAACAAATCAGTTAAAAAATTTAATATAATAATTATAATCTTTGATTTACATACCATGGTGTCATAGACACTTTTAACAAATCAAATAAAAACCTTAAAATAGCAGTCATCATCATGGATTTATGTACCATGGCATCACCTTGGTACTAACAAAACCATTCTACCATTTATTGGATATCTTCGAGCACTACCAAAATAACTAGCCTGTTTCTTAATAATCAATTATAAATATATAACTCCATGGAAGAATTGATTCATAATAAGAATCTCTTAGACAAATATATAGTCTGCGATAATATAAAAACTTCTAACTCTAGAGTGGCATCACAAACCGTCTCTAAGGACAATGTGATGTGGTAATATCTACCCTTCACGTCTCAATATGTTTCTTGAGTTATTTTAGAGTTTTCATTTGATTTGTTGGAAATGGCATGTAAAGCCATGATGATGATTGCTATTTCAAAGTTTTTCTAAGTGTTTGTAATTCCATGGCGAGTACCATGATGCCATGGTACGCAAATCCATGATGATGATTGTTGTCAGTTGAGATCGTGGGAGCCTGAAAATGTGTATTATATGTCGACTTTGTATTATAAAATGATCAGTACGAATGACTTGTAATCGTCATAAAAATGCACCATGGAGTTATAGAACAGCTCCATGATAATAACCATCTAAATAACAAACAATAAATACGAACGACTTGTGATCATCATGGGAATGTCTCATGGCATCGTGTAATAACTCCATGGAATAATAACCATCGCAATAAAATAAAAAAACATTATGAAAATGACTTCTAATCATCATGAAAATTCATCACGGAACAACTTCATGGAATAATAATCATCTCCACAATCAACTATATTTAGTAGGAACGACTTCTAATCATGAAAAATATGTATCATGACCTCATAGAACAAGTACATGGAATATTAATAATAAATAATCTCAATAATGAATGGTCCGTACATACAACTTGTAGTCATAAAAACATTTCATGGTATCCTTGAACAACACCTTAAGAAAATAATCATCTCAATAAAAAACGATTAGGATAAATGATTTGTAATTACTATAGAATATATCATTATATCATGAAACAACTTTATACAAATATAACCATCTGTTAAAAAACGATAAGTATGAATGACTACTAATCATCACATGAAAAGATAAATCTCAATGAAAAACAATCATAAGAACTCATAATGGGCAAAAACCATAAGTTGAGAGGTTTTAACTAAAAATAAATTGTTAAAATGTATCTCTTTGATAAATTATCAAAACTGTAACTATTCAACATCTATATGCAAAGAATTGATATGAATCAATAAATCATAACAATGTGACATGAGCTATCGATAATATCAAATCATTAAAATTGTAACTCTTTGATTTTTTCAATCAAAAGAGAAAATAAATCATCAAAATCATAACTATTGATATTCACAGAGAAGAAAAATAATGTGAATTCTTAAAGCATAAGTAACAATATCGACTGAAGATTATAAAATAAATCATCAAAATTGTATAAGTATTAGAGATGTAACTACATAAATCATTGAAACATAACACTTTAATATTCACGTGGAAAGAATTTAACAAAAATATCAAAACATAATTCTTTAACATGAATCTTTGAATACAACACAAATGATTAAGATTGTATAACTCTCACTAATTTCAATAGAAGAAAATATTGATTTGATCTTTATCATAAATTATATGCAATCATAACAAAAAGAAAATTAAAAATATCTCAAGTGATATGAGTTTGATGTAGCTCCATGTATATGCATGAGAATATATGTGATATATATAAAGAGTAAATATAAAGATCAATCAATCTATCAGCTACTTATTTCAATATATATATCGAATTGATGATGATGTAAATTTACTATTCTTAGCTTTTACTCTAACTTCTTGTATATAAATCGAATTGCATATGATTCATGAAAAGAAAATCCAAAAATTACGCAACAAGAAGAATTGAAGATGATGTAAAATTAATATGCTTAACTTTTACTCTAATTTTTTTGACACAAACTAAATTTCATATAATCCATAAAAACAAAGTCCAAGAATCATGCAACGAAAAAATCAACACGTATCAATGTAGAAATATAATTGAATACAACATAACCAACTCTTGATCTAAGTTCGTTTATGCAAATCAAATTGAATATGATATATCACAGGTAAATCAAAGATTCATAACAAGAAGCTTAACACAAATGGATTCAAAAAATTTAAAGCTCTTACCTTTTGATGGTTTCAATTGAAAATGTATTGAAAATAGTTAACAATTTATCATAAGCTAGTTTTGGTGTAGAATTTGACAAATCTCTTATGACCAACATCTCTGAAATTCTCCAAAATCTTAAGAACAACTTTTCAAACATTGAAATCCGAGTTCTGAGCACAAAGTTATAATGATTTTATGTTTTTTGCTGAATTACAAATTTTTGTTGCCCATGCATTGAGCGAGGCCGCACGAGGCCAAAAACGCTCTTTGTTTGTGAAGAAAAATCAACCACGCCCGGATATCATGTTGAATGTTAGTAAATATGATGTAGCTAACTAGATAATTGAGTAGATTAGTTAATGGAGAGAGATAATTTTTACACACAATAGATTATAGAGTAGAGAGAGAGAGAGAGAGAGAGAGAGAGAGAGAGAGAGAGAGAGAGTACACATGATATACGTGGTTCACCCAATAATGTGGGCTACATCCACGGGAAAGCAGCCACTTAATGGCATTAGTAGTTCAAAGAAGAAGTAGGTTGCAAAGGGATTATACCCTTAATAGAGCTCCCACCTTGCTTCACTCTCACCACCTCAAACCAGTCTTGTTACATCAACTTCACACTCTGTAATGTGTGTAGAAATGGCCTCCTTTTATAGGCCAAAAGGGTTGCCCTCTTTCATGAGAGAGAGCCACGAAACATTCTAGTATATCAAGTATAGTTTTTGCAATATTGCTAGTTTCTTGTGACAACTATATCCATTTTGTAGGTAATAACCATATCTAGTCATAAGGATCAAATTTGGCTAGATATTGAATAGTTTCTATGGGATTCTACAACTCATAATGTTGAACCCAGTTTTTTCATGTTTGCTGTATTTAGCACTTCATATTTGTCCCCAAGATTCCCCTTGGTAAGAAATTTATTATTCTTTTGACATGCTCCATGGCTCTTTATGAACCTAAAGGACAAAAGGGAACTAAGAAAACATGCATATATTATTTGTATTGAGCGTGGCTATAGAAACTTTGATGATAGGTTTGCAGAATGGTAAAAAATTGAATTTTTTGTACCTATTTCTTTTGGCAAAACAAAAAATAGCGAGTGAGAATAAATCATATGTTCTGATCACCAACCCATTGAAGTCAACTAAGGAATTTATCTCAAGTCCTACAAAAGTCCCTAATCTTATTTTTATGCAACAAAACATAAAAAATGACTGTTTTGATGAAAATGTACTGGTCCGTCAACTTTGGAGGCTTGGTGTGACCAAAAGATGAGAAATTTTACAAGTTTCTTATTTTTTCCATGTGTAGTAGGCCTTGAACTATAACCTTATGAAAGGATTTTACAAAATGAGTGGATCTACTATGGTTTTGGAGGTTTTTTTCAAAACCATGAAAGGACACTTTTATGTCCTGTTAGGTTACCAACCTACTGTTAAGCTTCCATTCATTTTCGTAATTAGCAATTTTGACACAAAATGTATCTTTGCCGACAATTTCACTAGCTTTATCATCTCCCAAGTATACATACCCAAAATTACCTATGGTGTAATCTTGGAAATGTTGCTTGTGTAGTGTTGCATTGAATGAAGCCCAAAAATCTACTATCCAGGAATTAGACACATTGTCTAATGAGAGAATTAGAGAATCTTGCTCTACTTTACCTACCACATTGGCCTCGGATGTTGGCTGGTTGTCTTGACACTCCGCTTCTTCTTCTTCTTCCACAAACAATCCTTGTTGACCCGGCCCTTCTTGCCGTAGTTCCAAAATTCAAGAACTGACTTTGTGCGTGACTTGCTTCGCCTTGAGCGATCACGACCCTTTTGGTTTCTGAACCTCTCCTTAGGCCTTCCTCTTATTTCCACTGATAGTGCTGCACTTGATGATTTCCTTGTGCTAATTCTCCTTCACATTTTCTCGCTTGGGAGAACACCCACAACATCATCAAACTTAAGAGTATTTGTGCCAGAAATATAATTACTTCATCCATCACAAGGTTGTCCCAACTATCCGGTAGAGACGATAGTATTGAAGCGGTCCGGGGCGGGCAACAAGAAAAGCAACCTCTAGACACCCTTCAAGGCTCCCGTGCTGCTCAATGGGGCTGGGGCACAACACAACACAAACCAAAACAACAAACCCACAGCCAAATCCCAACTACACAAGGGGCACCACCTAGTTTAAGAGCGAACTAGGACGCAAAAGAGGAGAATCGTTAGAGCAACCCACAAACAAGCAAGGAATTTACACTAACCCTAACACCAATGGAACACTCTCACACACTAAAACACGAGAGAGAGAGAGAGAGAGAGAGAGAGAGAGAGAGAGAGAGAGAGAGAGAGAGAGAGAGAGAGAGATAGTGCTCGCGCTGCTTTGAAACATATCGGCAATGATCAAGCAAACAAAACTATATATTTAAGAAAGAGAGAGAAAGGGGGAGGGGGTGCTTGTTGCATTAATACCTTCTTACAAATCTGTCATGACAAATCAAAGTGAGATTAGTATTTGTTCAACATATCTTGCGTAAATTTCACCACAACACATCACAAGAAAAGCCACCCCAATCACTGTCTTAAGGCCAGGGGAGTCCTCTCCACCCTGTCGCCCTCTTACAGTATGTGGGATTTATGGCTAGATTGATGACAACACCAGAGACAAGCTATCAAGAACTTAACAAAAAACACCAAGACACTTACGCATCATTGTTTTCCATTACTTCACGTTGGAAGGGAGACAAAGTATCCAAGCTTAGTCCAAATCCACCCTCCTTGATTCAACAAATGTTGGGCTTACACTAGTAGGAGAAATGATAGATTTCCTACTCTCAATTGAATGATCACTCTCTCTCTTACAATGGCATAGAGTTCTCTTGCTAATCCGCTATTACAACACATGCACATGCATAAGACAATGAGCTTCCACTCAAGAGCTCCTTCTAGAGAGGTTGAGCTTGGCTTCTCAAGCTATAGCATAGTGCTCTTGCTTATGGCTCCCCCCCTTTTATGCTAGCTACACCCTCCTTTTATAGAAATTTTGAAGGCTAGGGTTACTCCTCTAACCATGGTTGGGTTAGATTTTCAACAATTTATCTAATTCTTTTGCTTGGAATTATCAAGAAGTTGGTGGGGAAAGAGAGAGGAGAGAAATGGAGGTGATAGGACTTTTCATAGTGGGTTAGTGTTAGTAGAGTTAGTATTAATTTACAATTGGAATTGGATATTTACAATGGGAGTATCCATGTAGGATACAAATAAGGAAGAAAAACTCTTAAGAGGTAAGAAAAGGTGGATTTCTTACAAGGTTGATGCTCCAAGTGTCTTGAGTAGGGCCGATTTTGACGCTTGTTGACGGTCCACTAGCTTTGACGGTACATTTTTTCTCCACTCTTGACCTTCCTTGAGAGACAAGGTAATTGAAGCTGAGTAATCAACCACCATGATGCTGTCTTTTAAGAGAAGAGGCTGAATTTTGTGGTTTTTTTGATAGATATGGGTAATTTGGAGGAGGAAAAATGAGACTAGGTGGTCAATTTTGGAATGGAGTTGTGTGTGGGAGGTATGAGTTCACCATGGTTTCTCTTATTCTTCAAGGTTGAGGAGAAGGTGAGTAGGGTGCAGAGAGGAGTGGTGAGAGAGGTGGGGATGATGAGTGGAGAAGTGTGTGTGAAAGAGGAAAATGATAAAGTGAAAGAGAGAGTGTGGCTGCATAGCATGGGAAAACTGGGGTCCACTAATAAAATCATAGCTCACAGCTCGTAGCTCAAAAAAATATGAAAAACTTTGAGGCAAAAGTTCAACCCACGAGCTACAACTTTTGTTTGTATCACCTTTTCAAATTCGGAGAGCAAGTGAACTTTAAAAATTCAGCAAAACTGACCATTTTTTTCTACTACACAAGGTCCTTGTGGGGTCCTTCTTTGGATGATTCTTTTGAATACCTCCAAGAGTGAGCCCTCCATAGTGCATGTATGCATGCCACCTACCCTTGACCTTATTTGGTAGGTCTATAATTGAAGATATTGTTGAGATTATGATATAAGTGAATAGTACAACTAAGAAAATCAAATATTGAGGGGTCTAAAAAATATGTACATGTCAAATATAAATAAAATAAGTGGAAAAAAATATAAAGGGGTCAAAAGAAATCTCTCTCATTATGAGGCTACCATAAAAAGATAAATATTTTTGGTGTTCTAATTTTTTAGAAAAAAAAAACAAAATAGATGTAGGAAGGGAAAAATCACAATAGTGAAAAAATATACACATAAATAAAACTAGTTTTTTTGGATTTTTGTTGGGGTGGAGTTACACCAAATATAAGAGAAGCTTACATGAAAATATTTCTACATGGAATAAAGAGTATGAAAAATGGTAAGAAAAATTGTGGTAATGGTGAGGCAATGTACAAAGCATAAATAACACACACCTAGGTAGAAATATTTAAATAAATACCAAAATAATTATGAAAAAATTCTTTTATTTAGGCCCTATATACAAAGAAATATTTACACACAAAGAGGCCATAATATACTTTTATTTTTTATTTTTTTTATTTTTTTGGCTCAACTAGCCCAGTGACTAGCTAGCTGAGGGTTTTTAAGAAGATATGGGAAAAGCCCCCTAACTCACACATGCCTATGTACAGTGAAATGGTAGGGATAGCCATAGCGTTTGAGTGATTTGATAGGGGGGGATAACTCACTATGGCAATCACAGAGAGCCGAAAAACGGCTATCAGTATAAGGAGAGCTCGTACTTCATCATTAAAATTTATTTTCACCGATCGAAGCTGACTTATGTTTTTGTTAAAGTCATTTAGGTGTTTTGCAACTGAACCATTCTCTCCCATCTTTAGATTGAATAAGCACTTCATGAGAAATACCTTATTGGATACCGATGGTTTCTCATAGAAGTCATCAAGTGACTTCATCAAGTCCTCCGTGGTCTTCATCTCCAAAACATTGAAGGCCACCATTGACACAAAGTTTAACCGGATTGTTCCTAGTGCCTTTTAATCAAGGACAATACATGCTTCATCTGCCATCATCGCGGGCTTCTTTGCAAGACCGCCTAGTGGCAAATAGAGGTCCTTCAGGTAGAGATAGTCTTCAATCTACGAATCCTTTCCTTGAGATAATTTAGCTACGAGCAAGCCTTTCTCGAATACCAGTTGGTAGGAAATATGACGTAGCCAAGTAGATAATTGAGTAGATTACTTTATCGAGAGAAATAATTTTCACACACAAGAGATTATAGAGTAGAGATAGATAGATAGATAGATAGATAAAGAGAGAGAGAGAGAGAGAGAGAGAGAGAGAGAGAGAGAGAGAGAGAGAGAGAGAGAGAGAGAGAGAGAGAGTACACATGATATACGTGGTTCACCCAATGTGGGCTACACCCAAGGGAAAGCAGTGACGTTAGTAATTTAAACAAGAAGCAGGTTACAAAGGGATCATACCCTTAATAGAGCTCCCGCCTTGCTTTACTCTCACCACCTCACACCCAACTTTTTGTATCAACTTCACACTGTGTAATGTATGTAGAAATGGACTCCTTTTATAGGCCAAAAGGGCTACCCTCTCTCATGAGAGGCATCCATGTGTAGCCGCCCTTGTGTAGATAAGTCCAAATTGGATCTTCCAATCCACCCATGTGTGGCCGCCCTGGAGAAGACAAGTCCGCTTTTGAATTCGGCCACTGGCCATTGACTTCTGAACATCGGTCACCGACCATTGACTACCGGTCATCGGCCAACCGACTAGTCATTTTCCGACCACTTTCCAACCGTCGTCCAACCATAATATTCCGGCAAAAAGGAATATTTTGGCAAGTGATTTTTCTTCACGCACGATGGATCCTCCTCATAATGGGGGCCTTACAAATGTGCGTTTTTAATATAGAAAATTACAAGGGGTAAATCAGGCTCCATACTTAACATTGAAAACATAGAAAATGAGAAGAACAGAGCGATGATACGCAGAGAGTGCAATCCCAAAGTGTGTAGAATACACACACAAGATGGTATATATATAGAGGGGACCCAGGGATATATTTAGAGTAGCTTCACATATAAGCTCAACACCAACAACAAGAGACTTTTAGAGCAACAAACACACATTGAACCTAAAGAGTTAAGAGTTTTGAGTAAAAAGGAGACTTCTATTTTGAGAAAGGAATAAGTGACTAACTCACCATGGCATCACCATGTACTAACAAAATATTTCTACCATTTGCTGGATATCTCATAGCACTACCAGAATTACTAGCCCGTTTTGTAATAACCAATTTTAAATATATGACTCTATAGAAGAATTGATTCATAAGAAAAATCTCTTACAAAAATATACAGTCACTTATGATTGGATAATATAAATGTTGAACTGGAGCGAGAGAGCGCAAAGGTAGAGAGAGAGCAAGACGACTCCAAATCTGCAAACCCCAAAGTGTGCCTATTGAGCACACAAGATGTGTTTATATAGAGGGGACCAAGGTGCTATATATAGAGATACTATATACAGCTCAACACCCCCACTCAAATGAAGATATCTAACTGTGGATGAAAAAACCCTTGGGGGCTCAAGGGAAAAATCCACAGTTCTATATATACCCACCATTTTATTAAAGTGTTTTGAATATATATTTACAATGTTCAAAGGAGCTACATCACTCGTGTTTTACAATGTGCCCTTTCAAGAGTCTTTAACAACACTATACATACAATTGACTTGATGAAGATTCTTCAATATCTTTGAACATCTTCAATATTTTTGAGCCGCTTCAATATCTTTGAGCCCATCTACACACTGCTTGACGTGTCTTTCATCCTGTAAACAATCATCAACTCAAGAAAAATATCGAGACGTGAAGGTTGAAAATAAGTACATCACATTATCCTTAGAGACGGTTTGCGATGCCGCTCTAGAGACGACATAGAAACAAACATAATGCCGATGCAGTCACATGTGTAGATGACATAGCAACAAATGTAACATCAATGTAATCTATTGTGCACAAATATATACAAATTATGTATGTAAATACATTGGGGCCCCCAAGATCTCAACTAACAATTGTCATCATCATGGCTTTACGTACCATGGCATCACGGTATTCACCATGGCATTAAGACGCTTAGAAATATTTTTATATAGAGGGGACCAGGGTGCTATATATAGAGATACTATATATAGCTCAACAATAAACACTTATAACCTTTTAAAATACAAATATACGATCATTTATAGAAAACATTTAAAACCTTAGGAATACAAAAGCTACATGTGATTGCATTGGCATTACATTTGTTTCTATGCCCTCTCTAGAGCGGCATCCCAAACCATCTCTATAAGGACAATGTGATGTGGTAATTTCTACCCTTCACTTCTCAATATGTTTCTTGAGTTATTTTAAAGTTTTTATTTGATTTGTTGAAAGTGTCTCTAATGCGATGGCATGTGAATCCATGATGATGATTGCTATTTCAAAGTTTTTCTAAGCGTTTGTAATTCCATGGTGAGTACCATGATGCCATGGTACCTAAATCCATGATGATGATTGTTGTCAGTTGAGATCTTGGGAGCTTCAAGATGTTTATTATATGTCGGCTTTGTATTATAAAATGATCAGTATGAATGACTTGTAATCATCATGAAAATGCATCATAGAATCATAGAACAACTCCACGGAATAATAACCATCTCAATAACCAACGATAACTACGAACAACTTGTGATCATCATGGAAACCTCTCATGGCATCATGTAATAACTCCATGGAATTGTTGAGCTTATATGTGAAGCTACTCAATATATGGATTCTCTATATATGGCACCCAGGTCCCCTCTATATATACACCCACCGTTATATTATAAAATCATTGAATATACAAATATTTATGAGGAGCTACATCACTCCTTTTACAATGAATATTTATGTTGAGAGAGAGAGAGAGAGAGAGAGAGCAGAGAAATAGAACCCCAAAGTGTGTAGAATACACACATGAGATGATGTATATATAGAAGGCACCTGGGTGCCATATATAGAGAAGCCATATATTGAGAAGCTTCACATATAAGCTCAACACCCCCCCTCAAATAAGGGTCCCTAACTGTGGATGAAAAAACCCTTGGGGGATCAAGGGGAAAACCCACAGCTCTATATACACCCGCCGTTATATTATAAAAATCATTGAATATATATACAAATGTTCATGAGGAGATACATCACTCCTTTTATAATGAATATGTTATGAGGAGCTACATCACTCCTTTTACAATGAATGTTTTATGAGGAGTTACATTACTCCTATCCTATGAAATACAATAATGAATACAAAGGTTCAATAAAGAGGTGTAAAGGCTATCGATTACCAAACATGTCTTCATAAATCTTTTATTGTGACCAATTTTGTCTTCATGAAATCAATTCTTTGATCAATTCTACATAGATCATAGACTCAAAAAACGTAGTCATGAAAATTATTAGCATCGTTAGTGAAATAATTACGTTCAAAACGCCATAAGAGATGGTTCGCGACGCCACTCTTTTGACGACATATATACGCACGACAACACATGTGGACATAAAGTATCAACATAAAAAGTACAAGATGCATGATACATGATGCAAATGACATATGTATATACTACATAAAATGACATTTATCAACGTATTGATATCAATGAGTATCATCAAAGTATTAACAAAATATCATCATTGTATCAATAAAAATGAATAAATCATCATGGTATCAACGAAAAGCATCATAGGATAATCATTGTATCAACGAAACAATATCATGGTATCACCAAGAATAACCATGGTATCAACGAAACAACATCATGGTATCACCGAGAATAACCATGGTATCACCAAAAATCACCATGGGATCAACAAAATATCATCCTGGCATCACCGAGAATAACCATGGTATCAACGAAAACAACATCATGGTATCACCGAGAATAACCATGGTATCAACGAAACATCATCATAGTATCAACGAAAATGACCATGGAATCAACAAAATATCATCATGGCATCACCAAGAATAACCATGGTATCAACAAAATATCATCATGACAACACCGAGAATAACCGTGTTATCAATGAAATATCATCATTACAACACCTAGAATAACCATGGTATCAATGAAATATCATCATGGTATCAACGAAAATCACCATGACCAAAGTACTAACAAAACATCATCATGGTACCATCAAAATCACTATGGTATCAACGAGAAATTATCAATAAAATGACATAAACTATATCTCTAGAAGAATAATTATACGAGAATCAATGAATGTATATATCATATAACAAAAGATCATGTACCAATAGTAGCTCGATAGAATTTGGACGATCATCAACGGCTCGATTGAATCAGAACTATATATAACTGGCTTTTGCAGCAAAGTTGCATCTGTAACAAATATATGATTGATGAAGAAAAAATATAATCAAGAAGTTTTCAATTATGAGGAAAATCAAAAGCAAAAAGTAAAAGTTTGTTTTTCAAACATGTACGCAGTCCGAGGTGATAACCCAAACTCAGTGCAGAATTTAGAGAAACTTTCTTCTGCAAAGCTGTAGCCCACATCGATTCCGATGGCTCAAGCGAATAGTTTCTATAAAATCGTGTCGAATTAGAAGTTAAAAAAAAATAAAAAATGAAAGCTTCTTTTCAGGCATTTACGCAGTCCGCCAAAGATAACTCAAAATCAATGGAAAATTTGGAAAATTTTTCTTCTGCCAAGTTGTAGACCACGTCAATTCCAATGCCAGCGGAGGCTAGTTTCTGCAAAATCGTTTTCAAATAGGACAAAAACCAAAAACAAAAAGTGAAGTTGCTTTTCAGGCATGTACGTAGTCTGCGAACGATAAGTCAAAATCGGTGCAGAATTTGAAAAAACTTTCTTCTGCAAAGTTGTAGACCACATCGATTCCCGTCCCTTTCGCAGTTAGTTTCTGCAAAATTGTTTTCAATTAGCAGAAAAATAAAAAACAAAAAGCGAAAGTTGCTTTTCACGTGTACGCAGTCCGCGAACGATAACTCAAAATCGATGGAGAATTAAAAAAGACAACACTTTCTTCTGCAAAGTTAAACCCCACATCAATTTCAGTGCCTTCGCGGGCTGTTTTTGCAAAATTGTTCTCAATTAGGAGAAAAATCAAAAACAAAAAGCAAAAGTTGCTTTTCAGACATATACACAGTCTGCCAACGATAACTCAAAATCGGTGCAGAATTTGGAAAAATTTTCTTTTGAAAAGTTGTAGACCACATCGATTTTGATGCCTTTAGCGAATAGTTTCCGCAAAATTGTTTTCAATTAACAGAAAATTCATAAACAAAAAGCGAAAGTTGCTTTTCAGGTATGAACATAGTCCGTGAACGATAACTCAAAATCGGCAAAGAATTTGAAAAAACTTTCTTCTGCAAAGTTGTAGACCACATTGATTCCAGTGCCTCTAGCAGAAAAATAAAAAACAAAAATCGAAAAATAATTTGTATCCAATTGTCACAGGAACATAATCATAGAGACAGACAACAAAAGGTAGAGAAAGAGATCTTTGTATTGACAGAGTTTTGATACAACAGAGGAGCAACAAAATATATGGACGCACTCCGTTGTATGGAGCTCGAACCTCCCGACCACCCCCGAGATTCAGTCCGCTTGCATGCAGCGTCTCATTCACACTCGCACTCGCACTCTCATTCGCACTCGCATTCGCACTCGCACTCACACTCGCAGAAGAAGAGATCTGTGGATGATCCCGAAACGCACCATCCGTTGTGCTTTTATCCTTGTTTTCCTTGAAAAGTCTGCGACTTCTCAAAATAGCCGGTTTTTAGACGTTCGATCAACTTGATTTTCGCACTACGTATACCTGCGAGAATAAGATAAGAACGTGATCGCTAAGCGATCCATAAAGGTTAGATTTTTATCATGACACTTTGCACAGATCCTGTGTCACACATTGATTTCTGCATCGCCTACAAAATAGTCTAAAGAACATACTCGTGCAACCAATTCAACATGATAATCAAAGTAAAAAAACATAATTATATACCTTCATAATCTCAATTTCAATAGTCTAGCATGAAGAAACAAATCCACTTCTTGGTTGATAGTAGGGAGAGCTGTATGATGTTGTATGTCTGCATGTCCCTGTGTATACTACACTGCTACTGCCTTCTGTTTGTTTTTATCACAACTTTTACAAACAAACTCAGAACAGATCAATCCAGATACTCAAAACGACGGGAATAGGTCTAGTCTACAAGGCCTCGCGGACAGAATTGCAAAAAAAGTTTTTCTTTGGCTGAAAACGGAATTTTTAGGTCGCGACTCATAAAACCTCTATTTTTGGGTCTCCACTACTTTTTCAACTTATTTTAAGCCTACCCATGCATTTTAAACTAAAACACATAAATATAAAACATTGATATTAATAAAAATCTCAATTTTAACTATGTTTTTATTATACTGTTCATAGACAGACTATCTGTTATTCATTAGTCTTTATCAAATATGTCTTTAGTGTATTATTTAAGAAAAGAATATATGTTCTCTCTTAATAGCTCAAACTCATTCATATATGCTCTATTTAATAGACTATTCAACAATCTTTCAAATCGTGCTAAACGAAAGATATGTCCTACTACACTCTTTTCGACTTTAAGAACTTCAAAAATTAGTCCTATTACATTAAGCTTCTCGTTTAAATGTGTAGTAGGTACAAATTACTTAAGCTTGAATAGCAGAAGAAGGATCCGTCAAGTAGGGATGCTGGTGTGCGCATTAACGAGACACTCATACAATATATGTGTGTGTGTGTGTGTGCCTATATCATCTGTATTGACAAGTGAGTGTATGTGTAAGTGGGTTTAGTTTTCTCTAGAAAATGCGGTCAAAACCAATTCCCTCAACACTCATTAGGTGATTGCATGAGGTATGGTTGCTAGTGAGTAAGGGAAAAAAAATAAAAAAATAACTACTCTTAGGTGAGGTCGATCAAGCTTGGCAAACTAGCCGAAAATAACAGCCTATGAAAGGGAAAGAATTTTTAAAATTAAAAAATAAATAAAATTAAAAAAATGGACAACGAACGATACTCATGACTCCTTGGTAGTGAGAGCTATCTTATGAGAATGGCGTTGCAGGTGTGCCTAATGGAGTTACAACACTCAGGTGATGCAAACAAATCTACGGAGCCCAAAGATTTCAAGAATCATGTAAAATAGTCCAGCTAGGCACAAATACCCGAACAAGAACAAATAAACTAAAATATTTTTAAGTTTTGACTTAAAGAAATTTTAAGGAGGTGCCCAGATTTATCACATGGCCTACATTTGCCTATGCACCTTACGACTTGTAAAACTCACAGAGCAACCCAATATACTAGCAAGCCTTTGTGCCATAGCGTGATCAACTAGATGAAAAGCTTTTCCTAGAAAAACATGTGTTTGTAAGCTTTATGAAGAGTAAAACTTTACCACGTCTGCAAACAAAAAGTCCAATTCCTTACTAAAATTTTCTCTACGGCACCCCAATTCAGCTGCAGTTTGGAATCCTACCATCTTGAACTGCAGACGTGAAGCTTACATTGGAAATATCATCTCCAAGGCTTGTCAGCACTAGTATAGTCTCTATGCGGTTCTTTTCAGAATCGTTGCCATATGTACAATCACCATCATCACCACAGAAGCCATCACTACCGTCATTATCATTACTATTTGCGTCATCAAGCTGTGAGCACCGTTAATAGAGGTCAACCTTGCTAGCCCGCAAAGGCCCGTGATCCAGATTTATGTTGCCCATATAAAGCCCTTTTCGATGACCTAACGCTAAAACCTCCCCAACAACTATTTCCACTCGTACAAGCTGCAATCAAAACAGCATGTTGTGGCCATGATCTGTCTTCCACGACTCTCTACTGGTCTATTACGCAGAGTCATCAAGATAACCAGGGCAAAAAGCATGCTTTTGGGCCTTTTACACCTAGCTGGAGTAAGTGCCATTGCCGTAGAAGAAGCTTCTGTGTCTCTGTTGCAAGAACTTTGTCACCAGCTGAGCTTCTTAACTGGAGCTTGGATTCCATTTTTGAGGAGGACCCAAAATTTATAAAGCACGATGAGCAGCTATTTCTAGTAGTGTTCAGAGAGCTTCAAAGTTGCATACAGATTTTCACAATAGTTTGACAAAGGTAGCATGCACGTCGGACCCCAAATCTGCTGATTATACCAGTCAATCTATTTATGCATTGAAGTCCAGGGAGACATGGACACGAGCTTCAGAGAGAAACTCTGTTCGTGAATAACGTCCCTGTGCCGGACATACAATAGAGGGATAGTTGGGAAAAGTGATGGCCGGATGCTGTTGTAAGCAGAGTAAGAGAGAGTGAGTGGGAGAGTCTAACGGGGTGCCTCACAGCAGAAGAGAGAGAGCTCACGAGCTGCTGCAGCTTACGAGCGGGGAGAGAGAGAGAGAGAGAGAGAGAGAGAGAGAGAGAGAGAGAGAGAGAGAGAGAGAGAGAGAGAGAGAGAGAGAGAGAGAGAGAGAGAGAGAGAGAGAGAGAGAGAGAGAGAGAGATAGATAGATAGTTCTATTATCGTCTTGGGAGGTCAAATATGACCTATGGGACCAAATGAGCATGTCACGTGGTGTGAGTGGAGTTCATAAGTGACTCTCGATGCTCAAAAATGGCTGAAATGAGCGTCGCAATAGAGATTCCACATCGTGGTTGGGAGAGGAAGGTATGTAGGGAGAGATCATGGCTGAATATATGGGGAAACGAGGACCTAATGTGGTCAAAAGCTGAGCACTCAAGTAGTGTGTGGTACTCACTCTCTCGCACTTAACGAGGGCATAAGGTGCAAAGTCGATGACACTCCTCGCCAGTGCCCCAACGTCCTGTCTCGCAGCGTAGAGAATGGGAGCTAAGACGAATGGAGGCAATGGTGCGGATCGCACTCAACGGGATGGGCTCAAGGATGTAGGAATGGGTTCGGTTACCTCGTTCCGAGAAGAAGAGATATTTGTAGTTTGGGGCAACGTGTGTGGTGTAATGGCTGAAGCGAGAACCTCCGGATTTCTCCCAAGCCGTGATACATTGCCGTTGTAAGAAGGCCTCATTAACTTGGGAGTCGATCGACGCATCCTTGACCAAGTGACATGCATCCCATCTTCCAAACCATTTCTTGATATCAAGCATCCACCCCGAACTTAGTATTTTGCTCTTGCATGTCTTTTGAACCATTTGACTTGCTTCATATGCGATTCTAGGAAGTCGATGCAAAGGGCTACGTTGTGTCTTACGCATGTACTCCACAACCCTTTGCATGCCCAAGACCTCAATGGGAAGCAATCCGGACTCAAGAAGTAAGAGCATGTAGGGTGTTTGTGTCTTGACTTGGAGAAAGTTGGTGAGAAAACGCTTTTGGACATTCTCAAACTCTTTCCAAGTAGACTTCCCGATGCTTCCACCCCACACCTCCACTCCATAAAGAAGCACCGGTGTCACCAATGTGTCAAAGAGGTACTTTTTGAGAGCCCAACACTTGATATCTCCTGCATTGCACATGTTCTCAAATGCATAATAGGCCCTCTTTCCGGCTTCCAAGCGACGCATTGCACAATCCTTCCATTTATGATTGGATGGAACCTCAAGGCCAAGGTACTTGAAGTGATCTACCACTTCAAGTTTCTCATTGTTATATACAATGCATGGATTTTCATCATTGAGGGTCTTTACAAGCATAACCTTGGTTTTGGATCCATTCACGATCAGCCCGCTATGTAGGCAAAAGCGTTCCAAGACACTCATAAGCTTTTGTGCATCTTCTAAGGTATGTGCCAAGAGCACTACATCATCGGCATAAAGCAAAAGCATGATCACCGCATTTCCAATCTTAACCTCTTCTATGCCTTCTTGCTGCATAAAGTCAAGAACCATGCATTCCAATTCATCAATGAGTAGCCCAAAGAGGGTTGGGGAAAGTGGGCATCCTTGTTTGACACCAATAGTGCTTGCAAAAAATTCTGAAATTCCATCTCCCATACGTAATCGACATATCACTTTTTGGTAGATGCGAAAGACTGCATGCATAAATTCTCTCGGCACTTGAAGGCTTTGCATACATCTCCAAAGATTTCCTCGCGGTACCATGTCAAAAGCTTTCTTGAAATCCACAAAGCAACAATACAACTTTTTTCCTTTCAATCGAGACGCTTCCATAAGAACTCGAAGAGTGACAAGGTGATCAATAGTGCTATGATGCTTTCAAAAACCTGCTTGGCCAAGTGCACGTTTGCCATTCTTTTCAGCCCATTCACTTATCTTCATCTCCATGATACATCCAAATAACTTTGCCATTAAAGAACCAACCATTATAGTGCGATAGTTGTTCACATTGTTTACATCTCCTCCTTTGTGCAAAGGTTTGATCCAATTTGCACTCCAATCATGAGGCATGCCATACTGAAGTGCAAGGTTAAACATATCGCATATCCAATATCGTGTTTTCTTGCTTGTCCATTTAATCATTTCAGCCTTGACACCTTGAAGGTCACCTGCCTTACGAGTAGCAAGTTTCTCAAGCGCGCGGCATACATCTTCAATGGTAAAGAAGGGAGACATAAACGGAAGGGAGCTACAACACTCCATCTTATCAACATTGGGTTGCTCATAGAGATTCTTACAATGCATATACATATCCTCAAGAGTCAAGTCACCAAAGCTCTCAACGCGCTTGCCTTTTAGATTTTGCCAAAACTTGCCACATGCATGTGCTTTCTCTTGTGCTAAAAGAAGTTGTTTTTCGACTTCCCACCTTCTCCTCTTCTTTTGAACAAGTGCTTTGTATGTGTGTGAACATTCCAAGTAAACTTCCTTGTCTTTGATTGCATCCAATCTTAGCAAGTGTTTTCGGGCTTGACTACATTCCATGTCAAACCATTTATTCTTGGTGCTACCCTTCTTAGACCTTTTGCAAGACATGTGTTTCACCGAAAAGCATTCCTTCGCACAAGAGAAAATTACTTCTTTGAAAACTTTCCACTTGCATTCTAATGTTGGGCTCTCTTGATGCTCTATCATGCTTCAAGAGAGAGAGAGAGAGAGAGAGAGAGAGAGAGAGAGAGAGAGAGAGAGAGAGAGAGAGAGAGACGTGCCGTATGTGGGTATGTACCACTGCATGTGAAGTGGAGGAAGCGAATGTGAGAGAGTGGTGCATGGGAGTGTTAGCACCCCACAGTTAAAGGGAGGGCACGGCTCGCTGGCGGCTGGGGTGGTTGCTAGTCGCTCACTATGGGCAGTAAAAAAAAAAAGGTGCCCAATGCATGGCAAGACAAGAGAAGCCACAGGATCTCTATCCGCTGCCATGCAAGAGGGAGAGGTGGAGATAATCGGCTTAGGCCGCTTTGCAGTTGTGTCTAGGTAGTGTGAAGTGGAGGAGGTGCATGTTGGACCATTGTAGGCAATTTGCATGGTTGCAGCTGTCAGAACAGGGCCACTCGAACTCGATAGTTGATTAGAGAGAGAAAAATAAAAATAACAAAAATAAAACCCAATGATGGGCCTTGGCCAGCGTGGTGGAACTGCTGCAATAAAGAGAGAAAGTGTGTGCGACAATTCGAGAGAGAGAGAGGCGCTGGTTTGCTTCCAATTGGTGGGAGTCATCCCTTTCCTGCTTCTCCTGCATCAAGTCACTCATTGTTGTTGTCGATCAACTATTGCATACACTCAGTTCACTCGCCATTTGGCTGCTGCCTTGAGTTTTACCCACCCACCATATAAGGCAGATAAACTTGGATGCCAGCCAGCGATGTCGACCACGAAAGCCAATGCTAGCTTCTCTACATTCATTGCTTTGTGCAGTGGCTCATATGTTACAAAGCAGTCAGGTTGTCGGATCACCTTGACCGTGGCTAGATTCCTCTCATTAGTTGGAGTTGTTCTCGCTGCGGCTACCAAGCACATCGCCATGCTCATTATTGGCCGTATACTCATTGGTATCAATCTACCATTGAGTTTTCAAGACTCGTCGGAAAGAACTTGAAGCCAGTTGATCATCATAATTCTCCTAATTCCTTCTCCTTCTTCTTACAATTTTAGTTATCTTCTCCCTCAAATCTAAAGAAACTACTATAATTTTCTTTTCATTCAGTATCCCTCTATAATTTAGTTTAATCCATATTATTATTATGTTTAATTATAAACATAATTACACTAACAATCACTATATCATGACAACAAATAAGGAATCTCTTTAATTCCAAAAATAAATCACTAATTATATATATCATGCATCCAACATAGATTACTATAAATTGAGGCAGTTAGCGGAATCTACAAACATAAGAAAGAAACATACTTAGCTACGGCTTGTTAAAGTTTGCATCTTGGAGCATAGCCTATGCTCTGATACCACTGCTACAGTCTGAAGACGTAGTGTCCCTGCAAAATACCTCAAATAGCATGATGGAAACAACAAAACACCGCATATACGCATACCTGACAAAGCCTCTGAGCATATAATCAAATCGTACACGAAAAGAGAGGAAAAGAGAGCGAGAGAAAGCGAGATGGCACGTGCACGCACACCTCCTAGAACGGAATGCTACGCCGACACGACGAGAGGGAAGAGAGTAGAGATGAGAAGAGCAACGTAGACACTGGGTGCAATCTCCCCCCGTGCAAGAGTGACCATTTCCCTCTTGCACGTATTTGTTATATAGATTTCTTGAATGGTCAAATTGGTTACAAACTGGCCGGCCGGTCATAAATGGCCAAATCTCATAAAAGAGCACTTGAATAATCAAATATATATAAAATGTAATATCCTTCTGCATAGTCCACTATCTGCTGATGCTTTTGCCACCTGTCAGCTGCAATAGATAATTAAATATCAATCCTATAACACACACACACACAGAAAGGGAGGGAGAGAGAGAGAGAGAGAGAGAGAGAGAGAGAGAGAGAGAGAGAGAGAGAGAGAAAGAGAGGGAGGGGGGGGAGAGAGAGAGAGAGAGAGAGAGAGAGAGAGAGAGCGAGATAGGGAAAGATAGAGAAAAAGAGAGAGGGAGAGAAAGAGAGAGAGAGAGAGAGAGAATCTCCGGGGGTTCACTATGTGTAAAACTACCATATCATGTGCGTTCAAAACATGTTTGTAAAACCTCTTATCTGTGAATTTTGTTAAGAATATAATGTATCCTTTTCTTTTAAAATCTGTAAGTTTTCTTCAAATTTGAAAAAATTAAGCCCTTTTGTATATATATTTTTGTAAGTTCCAAGAACTTTAGATACCCTTCTATTGAACTCACGTGATAGGTTACATTTTTATTAGGTCACCTACCAGGGAAACAAATAGAGATAGAGAGGGAGAGGAAGAGATAGAGAAAGACGGGAAAGTGGGAGAGAGAAAGAGAGAAAGAGAGAGGAAAGAGGGAGAGAAATATAGAGAGAGGGAGAGGGAGAGATAGAGAAAAAGATATATATATATATATATATATATATATATATATATATATATATAAACCCCTAGAAAAACCTTCAAACCTAAAAATTTAGCCTCAAATTTAGCCTTTAGGACTTTCCCTCACCTGACACACTAGCAGCACTAGAACGTCTGGTCAAGGAATACCAACTGAAGCAACAAAGGGAACCTCCTTCTGTGAACTTGGAGATTAACATGCAGGATATGGATGATGATACCCAGATAGTTGTTAACACACCCCCATTATCATATCCTCTTATAATGTGAGGAGGATTAAAGACCCCAATAAATTACTCACCTTTAACTCTTGGCTAGTGAAGGGTAATATGGATCTTGGTTTTTTCCAGGAGCATAAAATGCATGAAGGGGCTGGTAAAATGCACCATTTAAAGGGGTATGCCATGTTTTATGGAGGGAAAGATAATGTTTATTCTGGTGTCTTAACTTGCATTAAGCAAGAGCTAAACCCTCAATGGGTGTTGGAGCATCCATCTGGGAGATGCTATATTTTCTTGATTGATTCCCCTCTTGGGCCTCTTCATCTAATTAATCTGTATGCATCTAATTGTGCTCATGAAAGAACTCAGCTGTGGCAGTGGTGCTTCGAGCTTCAGCTGAAGTCCGAAGTTCTGGGTGGTGACTTTAATATGGTCACCAAGGGTGAGGATACCACATCCATAGCATATCTAATTGGGGCAAGGGAAGTTATTGCTTGGGAACAACTTAATGCTAATTGGATGATGATTGATGCATGGGAAGATAACAACCAGTAGGCAGGCTTTACCTTCCATTCCTTCTCCCACCAATATTCTTAATCTAGGTTGGACTCGAGGAAAAGAAGGATAAAAACACGACGGGTGTTGCGTTTGGGGATCATACACAGATCTCCTCTTCTGTGAGTGCGAGTGCGAGCGAGAGTGTTGTGCGATTGCGAGTGCGAGTGCGAGTGTGAGTGAGACGCTGCATGCAAGCGGACAGAAGCTCGGGGGTGGTAGGGAGGTTCGAGCTCCGTACAACGGAGTGCGCCCATATATATTCCATTGTTCCTCTGTTGTGTCAAAACTCTGCAAAAATCCATCAATACAAAGATCTCTTTCTCTATCTTTAGCTGTCTATCTCTATTATTCTGTTCTGTGACAATTGGTTTCAGAGCAAGCGGTTGATTCTGGACATGGAAGGATAGGAGAGGAGGATAAAGGAGGAAGAAGACATAATTCAGCGACTACGAGAAGATCTGGAACAAGAGAATCGGGAGCGTACTGAGGCTCTGCGGGGCAAAGCAACACAAGATCATAAAATCTATGTGCACCTTGATGGTGGAAGTGAAGGCGAAAACCATGCTACTCCACCAGGAAACAATAATCATCGTGGCGTTGCTAGGGCACCTGGCAGGGGTGGAAATGGTGGTGGTGGACGTAGAGGTCGTCAGCATGAAAGAGAACGGGATGAAAGTGAAGCTGAAATTGATGAAAGGAGAGGACGAAGAAGGAGACTTGACAAAGAAGATACAGATGAAGATTCCGAAAAGGTAGCTTTGCGGCAAGTCTTCAAGAAGGCAAAGATTAACGAGTTTGATGGCATCGAGAAAACTGGCGAAGATCTTGAAGCATGCATTGAAGAGTTAGAAGATTATTTTGCATTGAAGAAGTTCTCTGAGGAATCAAAAGAAAAGGTTGCAGTTGTTCATCTTCGAACGTTGAACTCGTAGTGGATGATAGTTATGGAGCCACTTAGATTGATATGTCATATTTTCTATAGCACCAGAATCGACAATAAAAAGTGATCCATCTCATACATGAAGTATCATGTCTGGAGCAACCGAACATAGGACGCATCTTGTTTCTGGTACAATGTTGTTTTGATGTTTAGTAGCATATTCTCTATTACAATCTTTGTCGAATCAACACTTATATTACATATGAGTGGGATGATCAGGATTGTCCATAATATTCAGAAGAAGAGTCTTTAGATAAACGTAGTTGTTTTGTGGTAGTATTGTGTTCTTCATCATATTGATGTGTCCAAAAATAATCTTAAGTATGGTCATTTCTATTGTAGTAATAACATTTCTTATTAGGAAATTTGAGACCAGAGAATCTTTACCAGGATGGCCACCTATGCGGGTTCCTCATTGAAATGAACGCCTTCGAGCATAGAAAGCACGTTCCATCTGTTGTGACTCAGTTTCCTCTTGTGAAATCATAGTTGTATCATGACCAACACTACATCGGTCTTGACATTGAGAGTATTCAATTAAAGACATGAAATCTTGGTTGAAATCAAGACCATCTTTATTAGAGAGAATAGTAACAATGTTATCATAAGAGGAGTCCTTCACCATGTTAAGAAGAAGTGTAATGTGATGAAACACGGGAGAGAAAAATACATTGATGAACAAGGAATATACAAAGTACACAAAGTGAATATATGAAATAAAGAGTCTGTATGGATAATAATTACAAGAAGAGCATAGCTCGTTTCATAACCTCCCGACCACCCCCGAGCTATCTCAATCTCACGGTCAATCACACTCTCACTCTCAATATCAATCTCTCGATGGCAACAACCATCATAATCGGAATCGCAACACGATCACAATCCCAATATCATGACACTTTGCACAGATCCTGTTTCACACATTGATTTCTGCATCATCTACAAAATAGCCAAAAGAGCATACTCGTGCAACCAATTCAACATGATAATCAAAGTAAAAAAACATAATTATGTACCATCATAATCTCAATTGCAATAGTCCACCATGAAGAAACAAATCCACTTCTTGGTTGATAGCAGGGAGAGTTGTATGATGTTGTATGTCTGCCTGTCCCTCTGTATACTACACTGCTCCTCCCTTCTACTTATTTTGATCATAACTTTTAGAAATAAACTAAGAACAGAGCAATCCAGGTACTCAAAACGATGGGAATAGGTCTGGTCTACAAGGTAGCTCGGATAGAATTGCAAAAAAACGTCTTTCTTTGACTCAAAACGTAACTTTTAGGTCGTGACTCATAAAACCTCTATTTTTGGGTCTCCACTACTTTTTCAACTTATTTTAAGCCTACCCATGCATTTTAAGCTAAAACACGTAAATATAAAATATTCATATTAATAAAAATCTCAATTTTAAGTACGTTTTTATTATACTATTCATAGACAGACTATTTGTTATTCATTAATCTTTATCAAATATGTCTTTAGTATATTATTTAAGAAAAAAGAATATATTTTCTCTCTTAATATCTTAAACTCATTCATATAAGCTCTATCTAATAGACTATGCCACAATCTTTCAAATCGTGCTAAAGGAAAGATATGGCCTACTACATTCTTTTCGACTTTAAGAACTTCAAAAATTAGTCCTATTACATGTAATCAAATTTTTTTGTGAAAAAGGATCACCAAAAGCAGCAAGTTGATTAGTAATAGTTTTGGAAGACTCAATATGTCCCATCATGGCAGTACCAACTTCATATTGTAACTTGTTACACAACCATCTCAAATAAAGTATTTCTGTAACAGATTTCTTCTGAAAGTTTGCAATAAGCTACTTGCATACATCATGGGACGTCTCTCACATCTTTGGATGTTTATTGAGCATCCTTCTTGCGTTTATCATTCACAGAACACAGTTGTCATATTTCTCTCATTCTTAATTGCAGCCTTCACCATATATGGTGTGCAAATTCTAAGATCTTAACTTATACGTCTTCTTGCAACCAGATATGGCTATGACTATTCTGGTGAACGGCTTTCCTTCTGGCCAGCGTTCTGTTCCTCCTTTCTAAGACAAAGGATTTCCAGGATGGAAAGCAAAGATGTTGTTAATTCTTGAAGGCAATGAACTCTCTAATGTTGTCCTTGGAAAATTTGTTTGTCCACCTTAGCCTGTTGATACGGATCATGATAATGTGCTTATCACTGAAGGACCTATATTTGAAGATTGGAATGTTGCGTATATAGATTGTCAATGGCGTGATAAAGCAACTCATCGGTATATTTTTTCTGCTCTTACCAGTTTCCTTTTGTTTGATATGTATGAACTCCCTCCTTCTTAGGACGTATGGAAGTACCTTATTGCAAACTTTCAGAGGAAATCTGTCACAAAAATACTTTATTTGAGAGGGTTGTTGGAGCTATATATGGCTCACTCTACTCAACTTGGTCTCACCTATATATTTGTATCTTGTCCTCAATATGAATCAGTCTTTGGGAGCGTACATGTTGTGTCTCTTGTCTCGTCTCTCTCTTTCTCTTTACATCTCAACATGGTATCAAACTGGTAACGATCACGCGCCGATTCAATTCATGGTGACAAAACAGTATGTTTCGCAATTCGTATGTACGATTCAAGATTGCTACAAATTTTATTTTTGATCGAGCATTGATTCTTGTTGATTGTGATTGTTTTGTATTAAGAAGAATATGATTAGTGTTTTGTGTGATGTTTATTCCTAATCGATATAATCATTGAATCGTTGATTAAGTTTTGTTGTTGATTTGTTTTTTGACACCGCTAGCTTCATCTCAAATTTTGGGATTCTTCTGTTCAAAATTTGGAGAAACGGGAAAAGTGCAACAGAGCGCTACCTACATGGCACTTTTCATCCAAAACTTGTTTGTCTCCTCAAGCTCTTCGATTTGAGTTCTAGGTTTGCGTCAATCAAAGTTCGCAGTAGAAAGTTATGCTATTTTTACTGCAATTGAGCTTGACGCAATTTTCGTCCTTGTGCGTCTTCGTGAAGTGGCCGCGATCTTTTTTCTAATTTTGGAATCAACTTTTTTGAGCAAATTTATCATTTTGCTATTCATATTGTAGCCGTCAATCTTGCATCTCAGGTCACTCTATTTTGAGGACTCTTTTATTATTAATGTCTCCTTTTTCCTGCTTTTTTGGGTGACGTGTCTTGCATCTTTGGATGTTTATTGAGCATCCTTCTTACGTTTATTGTTGACGGAACATAGTCGTCATATTTCTCTCGTTCTCAATTGCAGTCTTCACCATATAGGGTGTGCATATTCTGCGATCTTATCTTATACGTCTTCTCGCAACCAGATATGGCTATGACTATTGTTGTCAACGGGTTTCCTTCTGGCCAGCGTTCTGTTTCTTCTTTCCAAGGCCAAGGATTTCCACACTGCAAAGCAAAGATGTTTTAAATTCTTGAAGGCAATGAACTCTGTGATGTTGTCCTTGGAAATCGTGTTTGTCCACCTTAGTCTGTTGATACGTATCATGATAACGTGCTTATCACTGAAGGACTTATATTTGAAGATGGAATGTTGCGTATGCAGATTGGCAACGACATGATAAAGCAACACGTCAATATATTCTTTCTACTCTTACTCGTTTCCTTTTGCAAGTATCCAGAGTAGACGCAGGAAAATCAGAGATCTGTATTGATATCAATTCACGGGTAAAGAAGAGCGTAGCTCGTATCAACCTCCGACAACTCCCGAGCTATCTCACTCTCAATCTTGTGCAAAATTCTCAATCGCACTCTCAATCTCATTCTCACTCTCAATCTCAATCTCAAGGCGCCATCACAGTAGAATAGTCTCCTTCTGCATACGCGCTGTTTTCTTCACGCCAAAAAGTGGCTATTTTCGGCCTTCTTCCATTCTTTTGCAAAGCAGTCCAAAAATAGGCTAGGCAAGAGACGTCCTGCATTCAAACGCATAAAAACCACAAAAACGCAACGCACACTCGCGATTTAGCAAATTTATAGATTTTTGGTCATTTTCAGTGAGCTGTAACTCCCAAACGGTTCAGAATTTGACTAGGGCTGTCTCATATAAACTTGTTCATCTTGTCGAGCTCTTTGAAAGTCGTGTGATGCAAAAAATCCATATACTGCTCAGTTTGCCCAAAAATTTACGTGCAAGTCAACAATTTCTACAAAAACAGCCTAGAACAACATTTTCTCACTTTTTCTCTAATATACGGGTTGAAATAGGCATCAAAATTAAGGAATCTGGAAAAACTCAAAGAAGCAATATTTTCCCTTGTGTTGAGGACTACAAATGCTTCATATAAAACTTTTCCAAATTTTGACCATAGCACCCTCAAAACTGGCTCTTGAGAGGTGTTTCGGGTCAAACTTTGGAACTTCACAAAAACGATTAGAATGAAGTCATATACTGTGGAAAAATGCTGGTGACGAGAGCAAATCGATACCCGAACCCCAACGGCCTCTAAAACGCTGGGAGCCGATGCACGCCTCGAGTCGGTCACGGTAAATCGAACAAGGGGCACCATCTAGCTTTGAGCCGCTAGGACACAATCAACGGTGATGTGAACACCGCGAATACACACACACACACACACATAGAGAGAGAGAGAGAGAGAGAGAGAGAGAGAGAGAGAGAGAGAGAGAGAGCATTGAAAATTTATGAGAACC
Source organism: Adiantum capillus-veneris (assembly GCF_014529385.1). Classification (NCBI taxonomy): domain Eukaryota; kingdom Viridiplantae; phylum Streptophyta; class Polypodiopsida; order Polypodiales; family Pteridaceae; genus Adiantum; species Adiantum capillus-veneris. The sequence continues at coordinate 26,919,639 of NC_140960.1, forward strand.
CTCTGGGGTGTGAGGGAGAATCATTACTTGCAGTATTTACAATGACCTACACACCGTAGGGATAGAGAGGTTGGGAGAAGAGACGGTAAATCTACTTGGTGCGTTCTCTACAGACGACTCGATGATGTGAACTTTGCTACCAAGAATGGGTGTGTGTGTGTGTGCGCATCGACCATTGGAGTCGAGAGGTGGACGTAGTTCCCTTCACATGGTGCAATTTCCAAAACAAACCATTACCCCAAATTCCCCTCCTCTATGTGATACCCAATGGTGTCAATTCCTCCCACTAAAACTCTGGCAAGTGATAACCTCTCATGAGCCGCCCCCCACCCCGATAGTGACATCTCAGTGCCCTTTTATAGGTGTGTGGCTGCTTAGATCAAGGTAATCCGATTTGATTAGGGTAAGCTAATCAGGGAGACAAAGCAAGGCGGTGGGCCCGGTGCGATTGACCTTTGCTTTGTCTTGGGAGTTATTTAAAATGAAAACCTCTAGGTGGGCCTTTGTGACCATCACCTAGAGAGAGAGAAATTTACAAGTTGGGGATTTTTACAAGGCTTGGGTGAAAAACTGGAAAAATGATGATAACAACCTATGGTTTACTGATGACGGTATTGTGGTTGCATGATGCCAATGAATGGCAGTTTTCCGGTACGTCGATGTAGTGCGTACATCTTTTCGGGGTCGGTCGGGGCATGCCTTCGACGCCTTTGTTCTTTTTATTGTCGGTGTCGCGTGATCCGGGTTGTCCTCCTTTGTTGTTGTCGTCGTAGTCATAGAATTCCTCGTTTTTTTTGTATTTTTGTGTGTGTGTTCATGCGTGTGTGTGTGTGTATGTATGGGTGTGCAAGTCTATGTGTGTACATTTGTGTAATTATATGTATATGTGTATGTGTGTATGCGTGCGTAGGATCGGGGGGATGTTATTGTATATATATATATTTTTATTTATTTATTTATTTATTTTTCACAGTGCTGTGGGCGACGCAGAGACGGGGGGGGGGATGAATGGGGTGAGAGAGAGAGGTGTGTGTGTGTGAGAGTGTGGAGCGCGCCTTTGTGTAAGCGCGGGGGTGTGGAGCGGCTATGTGTGCGCAAATGGGAGCACACATGGGGGGCCGCCTGTTTGGGTTTGGGAATAGGGGGGGTTGTTGTGTGGCTCCAATTGGCGCCCAACGGGGCTAGGTGCGGACTGTGCGAGGGCGGAGGGTGAGCCGCGGCCATCAGGCGCCAAGAACGCGGGGGGGGGGGGGGGGGGGGGGGGGGTTGTGACAAGATAGGGAGGAGAGAGAGAGAGAGTATCATCTAAGGCTCGCAGGACCACTTCCAGAGAGAGAGAGAGAGAGAGAGAGAGAGAGAGAGAGAGAGAGAGAGAGAGAGAGAGAGAGAGAGAGAGAGAGCTAGAGTTCAGTGATGGTAGGAGGGGTGCTAGACCCATGCTCCGCCAGGAAGAAAGCAGAGGGAGGGGGGGGGTAGTACGGCTAGAATGTAGACGAGGGGAAAAATTGGGAACTAGGTGGCCCATTGGAGGGTGTGGACGAGCAAAGGTAGAGAGAGAAAGAATATTTGGAAGAGAGAGAGGGATAATATACAATAGCTTTGGTGGCCTGCCGGAGGGTGTGACAGAGGCTTAGGCGTCTCATGCGCCCACCGAGCCGGGTGACGCAACGGTGGAGTAGCAGAGAGGGAATATTTGGAGGAGCCGAGTGGTAGGGGAGAGAGAAAGAGTCTCTTTTTTGGCGATAATGGAGGGTGTGGCCAAACTGGGGACGGCCCGCTAGTGGTCAAGTTTAAAAGGGGGTGATGAATGGTAAAGAGTTTTTTTTTTTGTTTTTTTTTTTCCTTTGGGTAATAAGCCTTCTCTTCCTTAGGGTGTGGTTCTCACGGTCACGGTTTCAAAAACCAACCATCATTAGCCCTCCCATCTAGCTAGAGGCATTCATGCTTCTAGCCCTTCCTCTGCATCTTTAGTTGTGAGGTTAGAGGGTTCTCCCTCTTCTGGAATTTCTAGCTTGAACTATGGATCAAACCTAAGAAAATACCTTTTCAGCATCCATCCATTGACTCTGGTCTTTTGAATTCTCCCATCTCCTTCCATCAGCTTGTAGCTGCCATTGTCATCACGTTTCTTGACGATGAATGGTCCCTCCCATCTGGGTTGAAATTTCTTGTCCTTCCTGGTGTCAAATCTGTTGTCGTATGTCAATACTAACATACCCTTTTCTTTAAGCCCTTGATTGAAGGTGAGCTGGCATCGTTCTGCCTACGCTGCATAGTGATTGATTGCTTCTTCCCTATCTAGCTAGAGCCTCTCCAGATCCAGGATGTGGTTTCAGAGATTTACAATTGGGTGCCGTATCTGGCTTGCCAAGACTCGTAAGCTGGCTATCTGTACCTCAATGGGTAGAATTGCCTCTTTCCCATAAACTAGATGGAAAGAGGTGAAACCTAATTATGTTCAGAACATCGTTCGGTAGGCCCAAAGAGCGGCCACAAGATGTTTATCCCAGTCACTTGTGTGATTGTTCACCTGCTTTGTGATGATTTTGCAAATCTTTTTGCTTACCTTTTCTACTAGACCATTACACTGTGGATAGTATGGTGTGGAATGTCGTCATTTGATGCCTAACTTTTTCATCAATTCCCCCACTAAATCACCTCTGAAACTTGGTCCCCTATCTGATATTATCTCTAGAGGGGTGCCAAAACAGCAACAAATGTGCTCAAATATGAACTTTGCTACCTCTTGGGCTGTAATGCAGGTGGTGGCTGTTGCTTCTGCCCATCCGGTCATGTAATCTACTCCCACTATGATGTACAATTTTCCTGATTGGGCCCTCGGTAAATGACCAATTGCATCTATTCCCCATTTCTCAAATGGACCATACGAGATGATAGGAGTCTGTGGCTCATAGGTTAGTGTGCGATCACTGGCTACTTGACAAGCCTTGCATGTTTTACACAAATGGTGTACATCCCTGTTCAAACTAGGCCAAGAGTATCCTGCTTGTAGAATCTTCCTACTGGTGATATCTAGAGCAAAATGATCGCCGCAGATGCCATCATGGCAACTTGAAATTACCTCTGTGATCTCACTGGAGGTGGGCACCTGCCTGAGAATTTGATCCTTGCCCTTGCAATGCAAGTGGCGGTTTACAAGACGGTATCTGGTAGCCTTCCTTACCAGCCACTGTTTCTGGCCTTAAGTGTACTCTTCCGGACATTCTCCTGTATCTAGAAAGCTGATGATATCAAGCATAGCATCACTACCTTGAAAGAGGGGTAGTTTTAGTTTGATTGCTCCTACGGGAACTTCTTGTATTCTTTCTTCGGCTACACCATCTTCCTCCAGATTTTCTGTTCTAGGGACATGAAATAATCTCACTGCTTCAAACTTCTTTAAAAGATCCTTAACTTGGCGTAGTTGACCAAATAAAACCTGATTTTTACAATCCCAAGTGCCGTTTATCTGACTTATCAAAAGCAAAGCATCGCAAAACACATTTAGGTACTGAATTCCTCGTGAGATACACTATTCCAACCCAAAAATCAGAGCTGCATACTCTACTTCGTTGTTGGAATGGGAGTGTAATAACTGCTCGATGGAGAATACCCTTTCATGTTGCTCGTTGAAAATGACTATGCCAGCTGCAGAATGGTCCATTGTTCTTTTGTATGGTCCTAAAAAAAAAAAAGAGTGAGCTCCTTCTAGCTTAGGACTTTGTTCCCTTGGTGTCTCTTCACTTGCTTCCGGGTTGATCTTCAGCTTCTTCTCATAATGGCGGTGAGTAAGAATTCCCACTAGAGTAGCCATGGTGGAGTTTTCTACTTGCATGGTGTAGTCAAACTCTTGTAATCTAGCTAGCCATTTAGAGATTCTTGATGAGACATCCATGTGTTGCATTACATATGGGAAAACCTCCTCCATTGTCAAGATTACAAAGGGTCTAGGCAGAAGATAGGAGCGGAACTTTGTGGTAGCGAACATTAGTGCAAGAACCATGTGTTCTACTACTATGAATCCATTTTTTGATGGGGTCATGACACGACTAGAGAAGTAGATAGGACGCATGAAATAAGTTTTAGGGTCTTTTTGCATTAACACAGATCCAAGTGTATCACTTCCTACACTAGGGCTCACATAGAATGTCTCGTCCCATTTGCGGGGTGAAATGGTGGGAAGCGTGGCTAGGATTTTCTTCACCTCAGTAAATTGCTACTCATTTTCCTCACTCCATGAAAAGACGTCCCTTTGGGTGACTTTTTGTAGAGGAAGAACCACTTGAGATAGCAAGTGAATGAACTTGCTTAAGTATCTTACCTTCTGAAGGAAAGAAACTAGCTGCTTAGCTGTGGTGGGTGATGACAGAGATATCAAAGCTTGTATCTTGCTAGGGTCAGCCTCAATTCCTTTTGCTAAAATTACATGGCCAAGGAGAGTGACCTTGCTCTCACCAATGTGAAACTTATCCACGTTGAGTTGGCCACCCAAGGTTTGCAGCCTAGTTAAGCCATCATAGACCTTGCTTAGATGGAAGGCTCGTGAACTATAGATGCAAAAATCATCTATGAAAACCCGTATTGACGTTCCACAGTAGGGATGGAAAACAAAGGTCACATAGCGCTAAAATGTGGATGGAGCGTTGGTGAGGCCAAAAGGCATCACTCTGTACGCAAAGCATCCCCAAGGTGTGATGAAGGTTGTCTTCTTCTGGTCTTCTTTTGCAATGCTAATTTGGAAGTATCCTAAGTAGCCATCACATACTGTGTAGCATTCATGACCTGCCACTTCATTGATAATTTCATCTTGGAATGGGAGGGGAAAGAGATCCCTCTTTGTGGCTTCATTGAGAGGTTTATAGTCCACAGAGACTCTCCACTTGCCATTCTTCTTTGGTGTGATTACTACTGGAGAGACCCATTCTGAGTCTTCGACAGGGTAGATATAACCTACCTATAGCAAACACCTCACTTCTTTGAGTAGTGCCTTTTGTTGGATTACCCCAAGCCTTCTGAGCTTTTGCACTATAGGTTTATTGCCTTCCTTGAGCTTTATGTGGTGTTGCACTACTGTGATTCCCGTGATCTTATCATAGCCATCAATGAACAAAGTAGTCAAGTTACGTATCATGGAGACATATTCCTTCGTCTCCTCATCGGTTAACTCTTTTGAGAGCATCCGTTGTAGCTTACCTGCATCCTCTAAGAATTGCATACCTGAAGGCTCCTCTTGGTTTGTCAGGGGTGTTTTGGATTGTGTCAAACTCTTTGGGTTTTTGAGGATGACTCCCATCACTTCGATGCTACTATCACTTGCTTCAGTTGTTATTGCCTCTTCTCTTGAGGTAGATGAATAGTCACTAGTGGACTCATCTTTTGAAGCCTCCAAAATCATATTGCGCTATTTCCTAGTCCTCATGTCATAGAATATGGACTTCTCTTTAGCGTCCTTCAGCTGAATCATTCCGGTGCTCCAGTCTTGCTTAGCTTCCATAGCCATGAGCCAGGGTCTCCCAAGAATGATAGGGTATCCCTCCCATTTGTGTGGCATGATAAACATGTCTACCTCCACCTGTGTATTGAATGCTTTTACTTTGACCGTGTTTACAATGCCTATGCATTTCACCCTTACATTATTTGCCATTTTGGCTTGGGAGGGTGCCGGCCTACTTACCTCTAGACCTAGATGGTGCATAATTCTTTCACTCAGGATGCATATTTGCACGCCGCAATCTATGTAGACATTTGAGATTCTCTGCCCCTTGATGTGGTCATCCATGGTTGGTAGGATGTCATTGAGATTCTGGGAAGTCCCAGCTATCCTTGTTTTTGACTTCCTTGTACTTACCATCTTCATCCATTTCTTTCTCATTCTTGGTGCAAGGTGCAATAATTGGGGCCAAGTTATCTTCGGTCCCTGCATCAACACATCATGAACTAAGTCATAGGGTTTAGCATACTCACCGAGTGAAAAATCCACGATGTCTATCTTCCATAGCGCTTTAGCTGCTTGCTTGCTAGACTCGCCTTTATCTTTCATCCTTTCCTCTTTTTGAGAGGCTTCCTCGTGCCTGGCAGGCTTCACTCCCATAGCATCCACTTCTCCTACTTTTTCCATCCCTTTGTGTTTCTCTCGAACTGATTCTTCTACCTTTGCCTTCCCTTTAGCTTCAAAGCTAATGACACTCACCGCTTGATTTACAGCAGGGGGTGGGAGTAGTGGTGGAATAAGAGGTGGTAGTGGTTGTTGTTGTTGTATAGGTGGTTGAAGGATTTGGACCGGTGGAATTGGTACTTGCTGCCTGGGTGGTGGTGGTCTTGCCCTTGGTGGAGAGATCTGATTTTTTCTCCCCCCTTATTGAAATTTTTCCTCCTTGGGTGTGGGCAGTAGTACATGCCATGGCCGTCTTTCCCACAATTGTAGCAGTGGTACTCTTGGTTTTGCCTTCGTTGTCCCCTTCCTTGCTCTAGATTTCTGACAGGTGCATGCCCTTGCTGCACCAGATGCACGGATAAACTCTCTAGTTGGGTAGTGATGCGACTCAGCATGTCTTGCTACTCTTCTGATGCCTCTTGTGGTTGGGTTCTATGGATGGCTGTTGCAGTCACTGGGGTTGTTTGGATTGAGCTTGTTTCCTTTGACTCATTAACCCTTGCTTGCATGCGTGGATTCTTGTCTTTAAGGCGGGCTACTTCTACTGCCAACTCATACGTTGCAGGAAACCTTCCCTTCACCTTCTCTCTAAGAGGTGACCATATGCCAGCAATGAAAAGGTCCTTATTCAAGAAATTAGGTGCTCCTTTGCCTTCCTCCAGTGAGGCAACCCATCTCTCCCACAAATCCACAAACTTGGACTCATAGATGGCATACTCTAGCAGACCTCCATGCTTCAATTTCGTCAATAGCTGCCATAGCTTCTCCGAGGTTGTGCCTCCACCAAACCTCTTCACAAAGGTGGCTCGTAACACATCCCATGCATTCTTGGTAGCCTGGGGCAAGGCATTGTACCAGGACTTGGCCTCTACTTTCATCAGTAGAGGAAAAATTCGAAGTCGTGAGGCGTCATCCTCTTTGTTGGAAACCACACAAGCGATGTCGAAATCATCTAGGAAGTTGGTGGTGAGATCTTCTCCCTTCTTTCCACTGAACATGGGGAAAGAAACACTTGCCATGGTAATGACTCAGGAAATTACAAACTTTTTTTTTAATATAAATGTTAGTGACAGGAGCGGCTCATAGAGGCTTTTTACAGAGTTGGGTGGATACATCAAAACAAGATAAAGATAGAAACGTTGAAGGACTGGTGGTAGTCCAGTATGGGAAGAATGATAGGGTTTGGGGAATTGAGGATTTCTCCTAGCACCGCCGCACCGAATAGATACACAATATTCTGTTGGTAGAAGATTTTCCTATCTACATAGATATGGACATGCTTATGCTGCACGAATCTAAACGGGAATGATATTGACCCGTTTTCCATCATTCACAAAGGGTGGAGAGCTTACTTATACTGTTACCATGCCAGTGTTGATGAGTCGGCACATCCACAGGAGGTCGTCGCCTTTCATGGGCTCTACCTTTCCTTCGTCGCTCATCACGCACGGGGTGATGGAGACACATCTGACCACTCCCAGCCTTTTGGCTAGTAGCAATTGCAGATAATTTCCGTAGTCAGCGTGATGCATGAATTCTACTTCATTTAGCTGCAATTCGTCTCCCACCCACAGGGTTTCACCCGTGGTGGAGAGCTTCTTCAGGATAAGTTGTAGGGGAAGAGAAGGAAGACCCTCTACTCGTCCTCCAAAACAGCAAGAACAGTAGCTGAACCACTCCTCCCTGGGGAATGGAAATCTCCTCACCACTTCTGCTTCAGGATTGTCGAAGTGGACAGGCAGCACTCACATGCGCTGTGCGAATTGATAGGCGACCTTTCGCCGCTTAGCTTCGGATGACTTCTTCTTTGGCAAGCTGGGTACGACCCAGCTTTTTGAGCTTGAAGCACTTGCTTTGCCAGACGATTCTTCCCTTGGGGTCATGTGTTTCTAGACTGGTTTAGCCTTTCCTTAAATTTGGCTCGAGCAGCACCTTTAGGCCATTTTGGAGTAGGTTCCTTGGGAAAGAGGGGTATTACCGTTTTCTTTCCTCCTTTGATGTGGACGACCTCCTCGTGGTGAATGTTGATGTAGATGATTTCAGTCCCTCCGTTGGCACTCATTGACAGTGTGCTTGGGTTGATGGTAGTGATGACACTTCATAGGCCTCCCACCTGATGCTCTCAATTTGTGGTTAGAACGAGCAACACAAGACGGGAGCTTACCTCTTGAATACTGACGATACTACAACCTGACGGTAGCACTTGAATGAAAGTGGCTAGTGCCTCTTTAGTTTCCTCCTCTTCCGTTCTCCAGTTAGAGAAATCCTTCATCCATTCGCCCATAATTGATGGGGTGTGTTGCTTTTAGCATTGTACACTGAAGGTTTCTTGGAAAGGCCTCCTTAGTGGGGGCACCAAATGACGGGAGAAAAGAGATACCCGAACCTCGAAACCACCAGGAGCCGATGCATGCCTCGAGCCGGTCACGATAAAGCAAACAGGGGGCACCACCTAGCTTTGAGCGGCTAGGACGCAATCAACGGTAATGTGAACACCACGAATACAGACACACACACACACACACACACACATAGAGAGAGAGAGAGAGAGAGAGAGAGAGAGAGAGAGAGAGAGCATTGAAAATTTATGAGAACCCTCTGGGGTGTGAGGGAGAATCATTACATGCAGTATTTACAATGAACTTTCTTCCGGCGAGGTGGCACACCATAGTGATAGAGAGGTAGGGAGAAGAGATGGTAAATCTGCTTGGTGCGTTCTCTACAAATGACTCGATGATGTGAACTTTGCTACCAAGAATGGGTGTGTGTGTGTGTGTGCATCGACCATTGGAGTCGAGAGGTGGACGTAGTTCCCTTCACATGATGCAATTCTGAAAACAAACCATTACCCCAAATCCCCCTCCTCTATGTGATTCCCATTGGTGTCAATTCCTTCCACTAAAACTCTACCAAGTGTTGACCTCTCATGAGCTTCCCCCCACCCCGATAGTGACCTCTGAGTACCCTTATATAGATGTGTGGCTGCTTAGATCAGGGTAATCGAATTTGATTAGGGTAATCTAATCGAGGAGACAAAGCAAGGTGGTGGGCCCAATGTGGTTGACCCTTGCTTTGTCTTGGGAGTTATTTAAAATGAAAACCTCTAGGTGGGCCTTTGTGACCATCACCTAGAGAGAGAGAAATTTACAAGTTGGAAATTTTTACAATGCTTGGGTGAAAAACTGGAAAAATGATGATAACAACCTGCGGTTTACTAAAAACGGTGTTGTGGTTGCGCGATGCCGGTGAATGGCAGCTTGTCGGTACATCGATGTAGTGCGTACATCTTTTCGGGGTCGGTCGGGGAATGCCTTTGGTGCCTTTGTTCTTTTTGTTGTCGGTGTCGCGTGATCCGGGTCGTCCTCCTTTGTTGTTGTCATCGTAGTCGTAGAATTCCTCATTTTTTTTGTATTTTTGTGTGTGCGTTCATGCGTGTGTGTGTGTGTGTGTGTGTGTGTGTGTATGTATGGGTGTGCGAGTCTATGTGTGTACATATGTGTTGAGAGGGAAAGAGAGCACAGAAATAGAACCCCAAAGTGTATCCAATGACTACAAGAGATGAGTTTATATAGAGGGAACCAGGGTGCTATATATAGAGACACTATATATAGCTCAACACCCTCACTCAAATGAAGGTCCCTAACTGTGGATGAAAAAACCCTTGGGGGATGAAGGGAAAAACCCACAGCTCTATATATATCCACCATTATATTAAAATATTTTAATTGTACATTTACAATGTTCAAAGGAGCTACATCACTCTTGTTTTACAATGTGCCCTTTCAAGGGTCTTCTTATAATTCAAGATATAGACGATTGAGCTACTGCAAATTCTTTGGTAGATCAACTTCAATATCCTTGAGCCCTCGTACATACTGCTTGATGTGATTTAAATTCTGTAAACAATATAAACTCAAGAAACATATCGAAATGTGAAGGTTAGAAATAATTACTCCACATTTTCCTTAGAGATGGTTCGCGACGCCGCACTAGAGACGACAAATAAATAAATGTAATTATGATGCAATCACATGTGCGCACATATAAACAATGTTGACATAAAATAAACATGATGGGATCATGTACCATGGCATCATGTTCAACAAATCTAAGAAAACTTATGGAACAGTAACCATCATCATGGCTTCACGTACCATGGCATCATGGTTCTCACCATGGCATTAGAGACGCTTTTCCAAAACATAAAAATAAAAATAATTTTTTTTGGAAGAGTAATGATCATCATGGCTTCACATTCCATGGAATCATGGTTCTCGCCATGGTATTACCGACGCTTTCAACAAATTACGAAATAGTTTTTCTTATCATGTCTTCACGTACCATGGAATCATGATTCTCACCATGGTATTAGTGATGCTTTCAACAAATTGTGGAACAATTTTCCTCATCATGGCTTCACGTACCATAGCATCATGATTCTCACCATGGCATTAGAGACGCTCACAAAAACTTTGAAATGACAATAACCATCATGGCTTTAGATACCATGGCATCAAAGACGCTTTCAACAAATAAAAATATTGAAATTGTAATAATCATCATAATGGATTTGCGTACCTTGGAATCACAGTATTCACCATGGTATTAGAGACGCTCAAAAAAATCTTTGAAATAGCAATCATCATGGCTTTATGTACCATGGCATCAGAGACACTAGTTTTGTGCAAAATCTGTAAAACCTCAAGACAATGACTAGTCAATAGATAATGGCTTGGTAAATCCTGTCATCTCTTGAACCAAGGATGAAGACGCATCATGTAGCTTCATCCTGCATCAGTAAAATAATCAGTACAATCACTTGTGAAAACAAATGTATTTTTGAAATTGTTTTATGGTGGTCTGTAGGGGGTGACAAGCAGGCGCGCCATGACTGTTGAGAGAGAAGGAGAGCACAGAAATAGAACCCCAAAGTGTGTAGAATACACACGTGAGATGTTGTATATATAGAGGGGACCTAGGTGCCATATATAGAGAAGCCATGAGTAGCTTCACATATAAGCTCAACACCCCCGGTCAAATAAGGGTCCCTAACTGTGGATGAAAAAACCCTTGGGGGATCAAGGGAAAAACCCACAGCTCTATATACACCCACCGTTATATTATAAAAATCATTGAATATACAAATGTTTATGAGGAGCTACATCACTCCTTTTACAATGAATATTTTATGAGGAGCTACATCACACCTTTTACAATGAATTACATCACTCCTATCCTATCAAATACAATAATGAATACAAAGGTTCAGTAAAGAGGTGTATAGTCTATCGTTTAGCTCGTAATCAGAAGTGTCTCCGTGAATTTGTTGTGTAGCTTGTCATCACTATCGCATCACCAAACATATCTTCATGTTGTCATCAATATGGCATCACCAAACATGTCTTCATAAATCTTTTATTGTCACCAAGTTTGTCTTCATGAAATCAATTCTTTGATGAATCCTACATAGATCATAGACTCAAAAAACATAGTCATGAAAATTATTAGCATCGTTAGTGAAATAATTACGTTCACAATGACATAAGAGATGGAACGCGACGCCACTCTTTTGACAACATATATACGCACGACAACATATGTGGACATAAAGTATGAACATAAAAAGTACAAGATGCATGATACGTGATGCAAATGACATATGTATATACTACATAAAATGACATTTATCAACGTAGTGATATCAATGAGTATCATCAAAGTATTAACAAAATATCATCATTGTATCAATAAAAATAAATAATCATCATGATATCAACGAAAAGCATCATAGCATAATCATTGTATCAACAAAACAACATCATGGTATCACCGAGAATAACCATGGTATCAATGAAACAACATCATGGTATCACCGAGAATAACCATGGTATCAATGAAACATCATCATGGTATCAACGAGAATCACCATGGAATCAACAAAATATCATCATGGCATCACCGAGAATAACCATGGTATCAACGAAAACAACATCATGGTATCACCGAGAATAACCATGGTATCAACGAAACATCATCATAGTATCAACGAAAATCACCATGGAATCAACGAAATATCATCATGGCATCACCGACAATAACCATGGTATCAACGAAATATCATCATGGCAAGACCAAGAATAACCATGGTATCAATGAAATATCATCATGGCAACACCGAGAATAACCATGGTATCAATGAAATATCATCATGGTATCAACGAAAATCACCATGACCAAAGTACTAACAAAACATCATCATGGTACCATCAAAATCACTATGGTTTCAACGAGAAATTATCAATAAAACGACATAAACTATATCTCTAGAAGAATAATTATACGAGAATCAATGAACGAGTATATCATATAACAAAAGATCATGTACCAACAATAGCTCGATAGAATTTGGACGATCATCAACGGCTTGACTGAATCCGAACGATATGTAACTGGCTTCTGCAGCAAAGTTACATCAGTAACAAATATATGATTGATGAAGAAAAAATATAATTAAAAAGTTTTAAATTATGAGAAAAATCAAAAGCAAAAAGTAAAATTTTGCTTTTCAAACATGGACGCAGTCTGCAAACGATAACTCAAAATCGGTGCAGAATTTAGAGAAACTTTCTTCTGCAAAGTTGTAGACCACATCGATTCCGATGGCTCAAGCGAATAGATTCGCCAACGACAACTAAAAATCAAGACAGAATTTGGAAAAAAAAAATCTTCTACCAAGTTGTATACCACATCAATTCCAAAGCCAACAACGGTTAGTTTCTGCAAAATCGTTGTCAATCAGGAGAAAAATCAAAAACAAAAAGCGAAGTTGCTTTTCAGGCATGTACGCAGTCTGCAAACGATAACTCAAAATCGGTGCAGAATTTGAAAAAAAAACTTTCTTCTGCAAAGTTGTAGACCACATCGATTTCGGTGCCTCTCGTGGGTAGTTTCTGCAAAATCGTTTTCAGTTAGCAAAAAAATCAAAAATAAAAAGCGAAAGTTGCTTTTCAGGCATTTACGTAGTCTGCAAACGATAACTCCAAATCGGTGCAGAATTTAGAGAAACTTTCTTCTGCAAAGTTGTACACCACATCGATTCCGATGGCTCAAGTGAATAGATTCGCCAACGACAACTAAAAATCAAGACAGAATTTGGAAAAAAAAATTCTTCTACCAAGTTGTATACCACATCAATTCCAAAGCCAACAGCGGTTAGTTTTTGCAAAATCGTTGTCAATCAGGAGAAAAATCGAAAACAAAAAGCGAAGTTGCTTTTCAGGCATGTACGCAGTCTGCGAACGATAACTCAAAATCGATGCAGAATTTGAAAAAAAAACTTTCTTTTGCAAAGTTGTAGACCACATCGATTCCGGTGCCTCTCGTGGGTAGTTTCTGCAACATCATTTTCAATTAGTAGTAAAATCAAAAATAAAAAGCAAAAGTTGCTTTTCAGTCATGTACGCAGTCTGCGAACGATAACTCAAAATCGGTGCAGAATTTGGAAAATTTTTCTTCTGCAAAGTTGTAGACCACATTGATTCCGGTCTCTCTATCAGGTGGTTTTTGCAAAATCGTTTTCAATTAGCAGTAAAATAAAAAACATAAAACGAAAGTTGCTTTTCGAAGATGTACGTAGTCCGCAAACAATAACTCAAAATCGGTGCAGAATTTGAAAAAACTTCCTTCTGCAAAGTTGTAGACCAGATCGATTCCGGTATGTTGAGAGAGAGAGAGAGAGAGAGAGAGAGCACAGAAATAGAACCCCAAAAGTGTGTTGAATACACACATGAGATGTTGTATATATAGAGGGGACCTGGGTGCCATATATAGAGAAGCCATGAGTAGCTTCACATATAAGGTCAACAATGACTACGCCATATATGATCATAAGAAAATACAAAAACGTGTAATAGTCGGTTGTGATAGGCATGGATGAATACCAACATGAAGCGACATGCTTTTGTGCTCTTAAATCTTATCATTGTCTGATGCCATGCAATAGACCTTGCCACAACATTGATACCCAAGGAAGATTCTTTGCAGAATTTACAGCCAAGTAGATGCAAGATTAGCCTTTTGTTTCAATAGGCATGCAACTCAAAGCAAGGCTAGATGATCAAGAAACTAGTTGTTCAAGTCATCACCCCAAAATATTAATTGTGTATTTACATGCTATTGACGCCCGATGCTTAGTGCTATTTGTTAACTGGATGAAGCCGCTAATTATCTCAAGAGGAGGATGGTCGTTGTTTGGTTATAACTGGACGGATTCGATATTCATGTTAGCGACGTAGCAAAGCACTACTTGGTAGCACTATAAAAGCAAGAGGGGAGACTTTCACGGGGGTCATTCCCTCATTTGCTTCCATGTTTAGGACATCGTCCATGGTGATGTAGCCACCTATGTGTACCACTTCACAAATAGCTAGTGTACCGAGGACAGCTGTCTGCTTTATTTCGCACTGGCACTGCTGAAGGGGCTGCAATAGATATAATAACAGCTTGCAATGTTACTCAAATCTGGTCTTTTGCCATGGACTACTACTCTAATTGCATCAAGTGCTTATGAAACAAAGCTATGTATGCTTGCAATAGATAATCAGGCTACCGATGATAAGTGCTTTTACGTTAAAAACTCAAATCCCTCCTATTGACGCAAACCAGCAAAAAATAGAGACAGACAAAAGCCACCTCATCGTTGCAAGTAGGGTGATTCTCCTCCCTATTGCAAACTCTCAGGAGGTGGTATTTTCTTTTAAAAGCATGTAAGTTAAAATAGATTACGTTAAAAATACCACTCTTTGATGCGTTGTTGATTGAGGCGCTGCTAAAACTGGGACGACGTATCCATCGTGAGGCACCACCAAAACTGGGACTGATCAAGCGGGAGGTAGCTAGAAGAGAAGACATGCTAGCCATCATAGTTGTAGTTGCAGCACCCGCACCCACCATGCTTTCTTTGGTGGTTGGAACTTTGAGATTCCTTGCAAGCCCTCAAAGGCTTATGCTCCATCTAATCTTGCGATTAAAATCTTTGTTAGCATGGAGCAGGATAGGAGACTTCGTCAGCATGGAGAAAACCATCAGCACCTTAGTATAATACCATTATAAAATGATCATCAAATTACATAAAGTATTTTATGACAAATCGATCATGACGAGATCAATAGCATGCATCAAGAACCAAAGCCATGATTTGCATGAAATGGTGCGACCCTGCTATGATTGAGGTAGAAACATATTACATGCTCAATCTATTGATCAAATCTTGTTCAAAGATGTGTAGGGTTTTGAATGAATAAAACAACAATAGAGAACGATCAAAATGATGCAGAAACTATTGCCAAAATGTGAATCACTCAGCTGCTGAGACATGCAGACACCCTCAGAGTGTATGACCTCTTAGTTAATATGAGCATCGCAAAGTAGTGAAAGAAACACAACCTAGTAAACAAAGATGGTTTGATGATCTCTTGACGGTAGAAAATTTCTCAGCAACCATGCGTTCATCTCAGATCTGTACGTGGATGCTTTCCGCATCGCAAATTTGCATGCCAGCGATAGCTTTCGGCATATGTGTGTGTGTGTATGCGTGCGTGGGAACGGGGGGGGTTCCTTTTGTTTTTTTTTGGCAGTGCTATGGGCGATGCAGAGACGGAGGGAGGGGTGAATGGGGTGAGAGAGAGAGAGGTGTGTGTGTGTGTGGGAGTGTGGAGCGCACCTATGTGTAAGCGCGGGGGTGTGTGTGTAAGCAAGGGGGTGTAGAGCGGCTGTGTGTGCGCAAATGGGAGCGCACATGGGGGGCCGCCTATGCGGGCGAACGTGAAGCGCGAGGGAGTTAGGGGGGGGGGGGGGGGGGGGTGTTGTGTGGCTCCAATCGGCGCCCGGCGGGGCTGGGTCCGGACTGCGCGGACGCGGAGGGTGAGCCCCAGGCCATCAGGTGCCGAGAACGAGGGGGGGTGAGCATAGTCAACGGGAGGGGTGTGAGAGAGAATAAATATATATGTATATAAATAAATAATCTCCCCCTAAGGCGGGTTCCCACCATGGGAAGATAAAGTGAGAGAGGGAGGTGGGGTTGTGAGTGGTGGTGAGAGGATAGGGAGGGGGAGTTGTGACAAGATAGGGAGGGAGAGAGAGAGTATCATCTAAGGCTCGCACGACCACTTCCAAGAGAGAGAGAGAGAGCTAGAGTTCAGTGATGGTAGGGGAGGGGGTGCTAGACCCATGGTCCGCCAGGAAGAAAACAGAGGGAGGGGGGGGGTAGTACGGCTCGTGGAATGTGGACGAGGGGAAAAATTGGGAAATAGGTGTCCCGCTGGAGGGTGTGGACAAGCAAAGACAGAGAGAGAAAGAATATTTTGAAGAGAGAGAGGGAGAATATACAGTAGTTGTGGCGGCCTGCCGGAGGGTGTGACAGAGGCTTAGGCGTCTCATGCGCCCACCGAGCCGGGTGATGCAGCGAGAGAGAGAGAGAATATTTGGCGGCGCCGAGCAGTAGGGGAGAGAGAGAGGAGGGAGTGGCCAAACTAGCGGCGCACCGCTAGTGGTTAAGCTTAAAAGGGAGTGGTGAATGGTAAAGAGTTTTTTTTTGTGTTGATTTTTTTTTCTTTTGGTAATAAGACTTCTCTTCCTTAGCGTGTGGTTCTCACGGTCATGGTTTCGAAAACTGGAATGAACAAACTTTACTCCAAACAAAAATATTTATCAAAACTTTGAAGAATAAGTCCTATTACAACGTCAATATGATGAAGAACACAATATCACCACGAAACAACCACATTTATTTAGAGAGTCTTCTTCTTCTTCTTGTGAATATTGTGGACGATCTGATCATCCCACTCATATGTGCTATAAGGGTCGATTCGACACCGATCGTAATAGAGCATATGCTATTGAACATTGAAATAATATTGTATGAAAAACAAGTTGTTGGAGCTATACATGGCTCACTCTACTCAACTTGGTCTCACCTATATATTTGTATCTTGTCCTCAATATGAATCAGTCTTTGGGAGCGTACCTGGTCTCTCTCTCTCTCTCTCTCTCTCTCTCTCTCTCTCTCTCTCTCTCTCTCTCTCTCTCTCTCTCTCTATCTCTACATCTCAACATGGTATCAGAGCGGTAACGATCACGTGCCGATTCAATTCATGGTGACAAAACAATATGTGTATGCGATTTGCATGTAAGATTCCAAATTTCTTAATACGGATCATGATGACGTGCTTGTCACTGAAGGACCTATATTTGAAGATTGGAATGTTACGTATACAGATTGGCAACGACGTGATAAAGAAGCTCGTCAGTATATTCTTTCTGCTCTTAGTGATTCTCTTTTGATGATTGTTGGGCACGTCAATATGATGAAGAACACAATATTACTACAAAACAACCACGTTTATCTAGAGACTCTTCTTCTTCTTCTTGTGAATATTGTGGACAATCTGATCATCCCACTCATATGTGCTATAAGCGTCGATTTGACACAGATCGTAATAGAGCATATGCTACTGAACATCGAAACAACATTGTACCAGAAACAAGCTGCGTCCTATGTTCAGTTGCTCCAGACATAATACTTCATGTACATGATGGTTCACTTTTTATTGTTGATTCTGGTGCTACAGGAAATATGACATATCAGTCTATGTGGCTCCATAACTATCATCCACTACCAGTTCAACGTGTTGTTTATCTTGCTGATGATACGACTTGTCAAGTAAAGGGTATTGGAGATTTATATCTTGGTACCTTAACTTCTTCCACTCAAATTTTACGAGGAGTATTACATGTACCAGATCTTCAACGTAATCTTCTTTCAGTTGCTAGACTTGTTGATCTTGGTCTCTTTGTTGGATTTGATCATACCAAATGCCGAATTGAAAAAGATGGACAGACTATAGCCACTGCTCCTCAAAATGGTAATTTGTTTGAATTCTCTCTCAATGATGCTATAGCAAATGTTGTTACTACTCTAGGTGATCATGATTGCAAAGTATGGCATCATGGTTTTGCTCATGCTGATTTCTCAAAACTCCTTGATCTTCAGCGTCGTGATCTTGTTCATGGCATGGATCTTAAAGCTCATCCCCATATGGGATTTGTGAGTTTTGTGCTCTTGTAAAACATAATCGTAAACCCTTTCCTATTTCAAATACAACTCATTCCCATTACATATTGGATCTTGTTCATACTGATATATGTGGACCTCTACCTTGTTCGAGATCTCAATATTGCTACTTCATTACTTTCATTGATGATTTCTCACGGTATACGACTGTATTTTTACTTAGACAAAAATCTAAGGCCTTATCTGTTTTCAAACAATTCCACAAGGCTGTGGAACTTCAAAGCGGTCGTCACCTTAAGAAGCTTTGTAGTGACAATGGAGGCAAATATGTTTCTCAAGAGTTTGTGAATTACTGTGTTGACAGTGGAATTCATCATGAACACACTATTCCATATTCACCTCAACAGAATGGCATTGCTGAGCGAAAGAATCGTACTATTCTCAATGTTGTAAGGTGTTTGTTGATTCATTCTAGTTTATCTCGTAGTTTTTGGGCTAAAGCTACTTTAACAACAATATTTATTCAGAATCATCTTCCTACTACTGCACCCTTTGGTAAGATACCCATCACAACATGGACAAGTGACATTCCTTCTGTATCTCATGTCAGAACCTTTGGATGTATTGCCTATATTCATGTTCCCAAAGAAACATGAACAAAGCTTGATGCTCCTGGTCTTAAAGTTATTTTTATTGGATATTTTGACACTTTCAAAGGCTACAAATTATATGACCCTTCCTCCAAGAAAGTAATTGTGAATCGTGAGGCTACTTTTAACGAACATCTTATGGGAGGCTCATGGGCCATGGATGATTCTGATGATACTAAATCATTGCTTCATGCTTTTCCATTTCTTTCAGATAATGAAACTCTTCCTATAGAGAAACTTTCCTCTTCACAATCATCCATTCCGAATGCTGCCAATGATAGTGTGATTGTGATTGAGATTGAGAGTGAGAGTGTGATTGAGATTGAGATTGTGCACAAGATTGAGATTGTGACTGAGAGTGAGATTGTGATTGAGAGTGAGAGTGTGATTGAGATATCTCGGGGGTGGTTGGGAGGTTATGAAACGAGCTATCCTCTTCTTGTAACTATTATGCATACAGACTGCTTATTTCAACTATTCACTTTGTGTACTCTATAATTTTCATTATCAATGTATTTTGCTCTCCCATGTCGCGTCACAAGTGGTATCAAAGCAGTTTTAATTCTGCAACATCGATGAAAGAATACGAGAACCAAGTGAAGAAAGACGAAGATGAAAGTGGAGTTAAATTATCAAAGGAGAAAAAACAAAAAAAGAATCGATGATGATGATGAGGACCTCGATGTAGGAGAAGCGAAAACCAAATAACTCTTCAAGAAGGCTAAGCTCAATGTGTTTGATGGCATAAGGAAGACATGAAAAGATTTAAAAGCATGGATTGAAGAAATCAAAGCTTTTGGATTATGCTTTCAATATGGAGAACAAGACTAACAGACTTTCAAATGCTCGAGCAAAGTGATCGATAAGCAATCTTTACGGATCAAGATGGCTTAATTAGAGACTATTAGCAACGTGGATGATAAATGTAAGTCTTCTAGCCCTTCTTTGTGATGCTTTATGCCTTTACTATGTCATTTGAAAGCTTTTGTGATCAAATTCATGCATAAAAATGAGAAACTTGAACTTGATCAATTTCTTAATTGATTCGGGCAGTACACATTATTTCTTGTCCTTTGAATTGACTGAGAAATTAAATCTGAAAACAAACAGAGAACTTAAAAGATTTGTGGACTTAAATAGTGGTAATAAAAGTTTCACGAAGTTGAAAATTTGTTTTTTTCTTTGAACAATTGAAAGTATAAAGAAGATTTTTATATCATAAACATGGATATGCATGATGTAATTATTGGTATCAATTAGATGATTGAAAATCATGCTTTGATTGATTGTAAAGAAAGAAAAATCTCTCTTTAATCATTTAATGACGATAGTCACACTCTTCGTGGAAAGAAAGAGATTCTAAATCTAGTTTTGGCCATGGAATTGATAAGGTGACTTAGACAAGAGTGTGAGATTTTTATAACTTTTATAAACGAGTTAAAAGATGAGGCTGAAATAAAAAAGGAAAAAAATAAAAAAACAAACCCAAGAGTATGTGGAAAAGCTTCTTGTGATGAGTTGAAAGATATTTTTCTTGATGACCTACAAGGCGTTTCCCCCCCTTCCAACTCTGAGGACAGAGAGTTAATTTTGATAAGGGAAGAATGTAATATAACTTATTTTCCAAGTTCTTATTGTTAGAAAGATTGTTATAGGTTAGATCTTTTGTTAAATATGGTTTAAAAGATTGTTGAATATTTTATGAGATAGAGAGTATTAGTCGAACACAAATGAGTTTGAGATATCGAGGGAGAAAATATATTCTCTTCAGAATACATTAAAGATGTACTTAATAGCAATCACAGAGTTAAAATTGAGATTTTTATGAATATCAATGCTTTATGTTTATGTGTTTTAGTTGAAAATACATGGGTAGGCTTAAAATAAGTTGAAAAAGTAGTGGATACGGGTTTTAATGAGTCGCAACCTAAAAGTTGCATTTTTTAGCCAAAGCAAGAGGTTTTTCCTAATTCTGTCTGCGTTGTCTTATAGAACAGACTTGTTCCCGTCGTTTTGAGTACGTGGAAGTTTGATCAAGCTATGACAGAAACAAATTGTCAGCAGCAATAGGGTAACCTACAAGCAACAACATGTTAGCTTACAAACAGATATACACAGGTAATATCTCTTTTGTTTGATCCAATCAAGAAGTGGTTATACTCTTTTATGATGGTACAAAATGATGTTTTGAATTTGTTTATCATGCTGATTTTGTTGCACGAGTATGTTCTTTTGGCTATTTTGTAGACGATGCAGAAACCAATGTGTGAAACAGGATTTGTGCAAGGTGTCATGATATTGGGATTGTGATCGTGTTGCGATTTCAATTATGATCATTGTTGCCATCAAGAGATTGAGATTGAGAGTGTGATTGTGATTGAGATTCAGAGTGAGAGCGTGATTGAGATTGAGATTGTGCACAAGATTGAGATTGAGATTGCGATTGTGATGCAGAGTGAGAGTGTGATTGAGATAGCTCAGGGGTGGTTGGGAGGTTATGAAACGAGCTATCCTCTTCTTGTAGCTATTATGCATACAGACTCCTTATTTCAACTATTCACTCTCTGTACTCTATAATTTTCATTATTAATGTATTTCGCTCTCCCGTGTCACATCACATTTTGAAGATGCTATATGGATGCAAGGAACACAAGTGAAGGATAGTACGGACCTTGTGAATGCTTACAATGCTACGTTAGAGAAAGAAATGTAAAATTTTCTTTTAAATGATCAATGATTTTGTCTCATAAGACTAGTTCTCTTTTTACTGTGCACAAGTTTAAGTAGTATGCATGCTTAGAATTATGTTTGTGATGATGACGTCTCTCAAACACCAAGTAGAATTTGTGAAACTACTTTCGGAGAATGAAATGGATTCAAGAGAAAACATGCTTACGACAGCTAACTAAGTCTCACAAGCCCCAAATGGATTGGTCATCCATCTTGGAATGATGTTGTAGGGTAAAAACGGATGCTCCACCCACTAAAAAACATAGATTGATGACTACGGCTTTATCTCTTCTACCTCATAGTCAAGGACGACTATGATTTCAAGCGAGAGGGAATGTCATAAAATCTAATATCTAGCTCACCCAACTGATTTTCTAATATTAAATTGATTATTTAATGTGGGAGAATAAATGGAAATAAGAGTTAGAAAATAGACAGGTGCTTATGGATCTATCTTAGTACGAGACCAAAGCCATTGGTTTTTTATGAGAGATGGTTTGTCAAAGAGCAATGGTACCTAATGGAGCTTGAAAGACGTTAGGGCTAGCTTCATTAGGGCTAGCTTCATTACAAATCTCCAAAGGTTAATGTCAAAAGTATTTAGACCTAGGACCTTAGGCAAGCTAGGGTTGAGCTAGAGGTGGGAGACAGACCCAAGCTTGAGGTGCTTGTCGTGCTTTATGACTAAAGTGCTTCAGGTGCTTCATGACTAAGGTGCTTGAGGGGCTTGTGGTGTTCCAAAGTCAACACAATGCCTACAAAGAAGGGGGAGATCCCTAAAGCTAGTGACATGAGAGAGAACACACACACACACACACACACAAGACAAGCCCAAGACTCAAGAGGTAATAAGGACACATGTCAAGCACCTACACACATAGCCTTCATATAGTGCCTAAAGCCTATTGGGTGACCTCTAAAGGGATCCAATGAGAATTAATTTTAATTAAATAAGTGTTTAAAGAATTTTTCAAGCCCTCTCTCTCAAAGGGGAAAGGAGGACATTTGTACAAATGCTATCATGATTGCTTGATATGCACTATGCATGTGAATTTCTAGGCTTGCAGGGTCCAATCAGATTCAGGGATGAGCTATAAGGAGGGGTCGTCCAAAGCAAGCTGGGGTGTTCTTGTGGGTATACTCTCTCTCACAGACACTCACAAGCTCTCATTCTCACTTTGTGAAAGTCCAGGAACTCCATCTCCTTCTCTAAACTTGAGAAGTTGAGAGCCTACACCAACACTCTTGGCTATGGAATGAAAATCCAACCAAGAGCCATGCTTCAATGCTATGCTAGCCATCTTCGTCAACTCCATTAGTATTCTACTATGCTATGCTTGTTGAGAGAGAGAGAGAGAGAGAGAGAGAGAGAGAGAGAGAGAGAGAGAGAGAGAGACCATGTACGCTCCCAAAGACTGATTCATATTGAGGACAACATACAAATATATAGGTGAAAACAAGTTGAGTAGAGTGAGCCATATATAGCTCAAACACCCCAACTCAAACAAAGGTCTCTAGCTTTGGATGAAAAAACCCTTGGGGAGTTCAAGGGAAAAACCCAAGCCCCTATACAATGAGAAAATATGAACCAGTGATGATGATGTGAAAGTGAATTGTGCATCTATGTACAAATATACAAGTGACTCAAAGATCACAATGTGCAGATGTGGAGTGTGCATAGTGCATGGTACCTATAGGATTACAATGTCTTTGGTCAGAATGTCTGCAATCATCTGGTCACTTGGACAGTGTTCAACCATAATGGTTCCGTTGCGTACTTCATACCTGACATAATGATAATGGACAACAATGTGCTTTGAGTTATTATGTTGGACATAGTCTTTTGCAAGACTAATAACACTTTGGTTGTCACACCGTAACTGTGTTCTAGAAAGAGGAGAGTGACCAATATCAACCATCATTTGTCGAATCCATATCAACTCACGAGCTGCAAGTGATGCCGCAACATATTCTGACTCAGTCGTAGAAACTGCAACACAACATTGTTTCTTGCTAGTCTAAGAAACAAGACAACAATTTATAAAGAAGCAGCTTCCACTAGTAGATCGCATAGATAAATGTGAGCTTGCCCAGTCTACATCAGTGTAACCCCAAAGAGAAAGAGATTGTATAGATTCCGATGTAAGTTGTTGTTGATAGACCAAACCAAAATCTGTAGTGCCTTTCAAGTATTTCAACACACGCTTTGCTGCAGACCAATGCTTAAGAGAAGGACGTGCAAGATGTTGTCCAAGATAACTAGCAACAAACAGAATATCAGGAGGAGTGTTCATGCCAACAAATTGAAGACATCCAGTCAAGTTAGCATAAGGCTGATTTGTGACAAGTTGACCGCCATTGTCAAAAGTGTTCTTCATAGAGCTCGCAAGACAAGGTGTGTTGACCGAATGTGCATATTCCATACCAAACTTTTGAATAGCATCCGCAATAAACTTTGATTGTCGAAGGAATAAAATACCTTTTGCACGATTCCGTTGGATTTGAATGCCAAGACACGAGTGAATCTCTCCAAGATCCACCATATCAAATGCAGAAGAGAATAACTTTTTCACTTGCTGAAGAAATCCTAAATCATTGGAAACAAGGATGGTATCATCCACATAAAGAGCAAGAATCATTGGAAACAAGTATGGTATCATCCACATAAAGAGCAAGAATCACAAAATTGCTACCTTGGCGTTTTATGTATAAGTTGGGATCTGAAGAGCAAGAGATTAATCCTTTAGAGGTGAGAAAAAGATCAAATTTTGTATACCAGGCTCGCGAAGCTTGTTTGAGACCATATAGTGCCTTATGGATTTGAGCAACAAGGTCTTCTTTTCCTGGAATAGAAAACCCTTCTAGTTGTTCCATATAAATTTCCTCTTCCAAGTCACCCTTAATAAAAGCAGTTCGCAAATCCATTTGATGAGCTTCTAAATCAAATTGAACAGCAAATGCTTATAAACTCGAACACTTGTAATGCAAAAAACTGGTGAAATGGTCTTTTGATAATCAACACCAGCTACTTGGGAGTAACCTTTTGCAATTAAACGTGCCTTGAACTTGTCAAAAGATCCATCTAGTTTTACTTTTGTCACTTACACTTAATAGCTATACAACCAGGAGGTAATACAGTCAGTATCCATGTACCTTTAGAGATAAGAGAATTGTACTCTGCTTCCATAGCCTCTTTCCATTGATCCTTTTGTGGTAAAGAGATAGCTTCATCATAAGTAACGGGAGCTTCAGAAGTAGAAAAAGCATTATCAACAATATCATAATCATAAACATGACATGAGCCATGTTCAAAATCAATAGGCAGATCAACAAAAATATCAATATCATCATTGGCAGCATTCGGAATGGATGATTGTGAAGAGGACATTTTCTCTATAGGAAGAGTTTCATCATCTGAAAGAAATGGAAAAGCCTGAAGCAATGATTTAGTATCATCAGAATCATCCATGGACCATGAGCCTCCCATAAGCTGTTCGTTAAAAGTAGCATCACGATTCACAATTACTTTCTTGGAGGAAGGGTCATAGAATTTGTAGCCTTTGGAAGTGTCAGAATATCCAATAAAAATAACTTTAAGACCAGGAGCATCAAGCTTTGTTCGTGTTTCTTTGGGAACATGAATATAATCAATACATCCAAAGGTTCTGAAATGAGATACAGAAGGAACGTTACCTGTCCATGTTGTGATGGGTATCTTACCAAAGGGCACAGTAATAGGAAGATCATTCTGAATAAATACTGCTGTCAAAGTAGCTTCAGCCCTGAAAACACGAGATAAATCAGAATAAATCAACATACACCTTACAACATTGAGAATAGTACGATTCTTTTGTTCAACAACGCCGTTCTATTGATGTGAATATGGAATAGTGTGTTCATGATGAATTCCACTGTCAACACAGTAATTCACAAACTCTCGAGAAACATATTCGCCTCCATTGTCACTACGAAGATTCTTAAGGCGATGACCAGTTTGAAGTTCCGCAGCCTTGTGGAATTGTTTGAAAATAGATAAGGCCTCAAATTTTTGTCTAAGTAAAAATACAGTCGTATACCGTGAGAAATCATCAATGAAAGTAATGAAGTAGCGATATTGAGATCTCGAAGAAGGTAGAGGTCCACATATATCAGTATGCACAAGATCCAATATGTCATGGGAATGAGTTGTATTTGAAAGAGGAAAGGGTTTACGATTATGTTTTCCAAGAGCACAAAACTCACAAATTCCCATATGGGGATGAGCTTTAAGACCCATGCCATGAACAAGATCACGATGCTGAAGATCAAGGAGATTTGAGAAATCAGCATGAACAAAACGATGATGGCATACTTTGCAATCATGATCACCTAGACCAATAACAACATTTGCTACAGCATCATTGAGAGAGAGTTCAAACAAATTACTGTTTCGAGGAGCAGTGGCTATAGTCTTCCATCTTTCTCAATTTGGCATTTGGTATGATCAAATCCAACAAAGAGACCAAGATCAACAAATCTAGCAATTGAAAGAAGATTACATTGAAGATCTGGTACATGTAATACTCCTCGCAAAATTTGAGTAGAAGAAGTTAAGGTACCAAGATATAAATCTCCAATACCCTTTACTTGACAAGGTGTATCATCAACAAGAAAAACAACACGTTGAACTGGTAGTGAATGATAGTTATGGAGTCACTTAGACTGATATGTAATATTTCCTGTAGCACCAGAATCAACAATAAAAAGTGAACCATCACGTACATGAAGTATTCTGTCTGGAGCAACTGAACATAGGATGCAGCTTGTTTCTGGTACAATGTTGTTTCGATGTTCAGTAGCATATGCTCTATTACGATCTGTGTTGAATCGACGCTTATAGCACATATGAGTGGGATGAATAGATAGTGCATAATATTCACAAGAAGAATAAGAAGAGTCTCTTGATAAATGTGGTTGTTTCGTGGTAATATTGTGTTCTTCATCATATTGACGTACCCAAAAATCATCTTCAGTATGGCCATTTCTGTTGCAATAAGAACATTGCTTACTAGGAAATTTGAGACGAGAGAAAATATTACCACGACGGCTAGCTCTGCGGTTTCCTCTTTGAAACAGATGCCTTCGAGCATAAAAAACACGTTTTATCTATTGTGACTCAGTCTCCTCTTGTGAAATCATAGTTGTATCATGACCAGCATTATGTCATTCTTGACGTTGAGAGTATTCAATTAAAGACATGCAGGCTTGGTCGAAATCAAGACCATCTTTATTAGAAAGAATATAAACAATGTTATCATAAGAGGAGTCCTTCACCGTATCAAGGAGAAGTGTAATCAGTTTCTTTTGTGGAACAGGATCACCGGTAGCAGTAAGTTGATTAATAATAGATTTGAAAGACTCAATATGTCCCGTCATGGCAGTACCAACTTCATATTGTAGTTTGTTAAGCAACCCTCTCAAATAAAGTATTTCTGTAACAGATTTCTTCTGAAAGTTTGCAATAAGGTACTTCCATACATTGTGGGAAGTAGGCAGTTCATACATATCAAGCAAAAGAGAATCATCATCGTCATGATTCGTATCAATAGGCTAAGGTGGAGAAACATGATTTCCAAGGACAACATCAAAGAGTTCATCGCCTTCAAGAATTAACAACATCTTTGCTTTCCACCCTGGAAATCCTTGGCCTTGGAAAGGAGGAAGAGAATGCTGGCTAGAAGGAAATTCGTTGATGAGAATAGTCATAGCCATATCTGGTTGCAAGAAGAAATTGTTAGCGTGCAAACAAGATGGAAAATGAGAACCTCTATAGCCTTGCACACACCACACCGTCGGAAAGAAACACCACAAAGTTGCGAAAAACACCTATATCGAACACCTATAGAGTCGGGCGAAAAACAGCCCTAATCCAAACCATGATTAAAATTGATAAAAACCAAGACCATAAATATGAATCTCACGTCATGTAGACCTCCATAGAGTATCCATATGCTTAATTCCGACACCAGACGAGAGAGTTACAAGCTTTCGAAGATGGAGTCTCTCTCAAAAGCTCCAAAAAAGCTAGTCTCTGTTAGGAAAAAGGGTGTGCAGGGAATTGCAGCTATTAAAAGGGGATTTTTTGGCTCTTATCCCAAGAGATTTTTCTCTCTCTTCTTAGCCAACATGGTTCTCTCCTTGGGCACCTTTTAATTGGTCCAATTTTGGTCTTTTTTGGGTAAAAAATGAGCTGTCGGCCACTTTTTGACCAAGGAAAGTGGGGAAAGGGGATGTCCAGTGGACCAAAATAGTGGCCAGGCGCCTGGGCAGCTGGTGTGGACTGAAAATGGCACCCCCTCTCTCCCCCAAATTCCACGAGCCCTCACAAGCAAGGCCAAGAAGCTCCATTAGCTCCTTTGATACACCCTTAGGGAGTACCCACTCTCCCCCTTATACCCTTCAATTTCCACTTTCTCCCCCCCTTGTGGGATTACTCCATTGCCACTTGGCACCATCCTCCCACCTCCCCAACCTCTCAAAAACTTCCAGCTTCTCCCAAAGCATGAGAGGACTTCTCGGACAATTTTTCCTGAGGCATACCTTGCTACTCCGGTCACCAAATGATGCACCATAACACACGGCTCAAAGCCCATCACCTCGGCTATCTCCAAAAATATAAAACTTCAGCATTTCTAATTTTAGACCCCCAATTTGGCCTAGTTTCCCTTCTCGCATGCACCCGCAATCACCTTCTAGGTTGAGACCGCCCACTTCGGATGCTCATAATTCATGCCATACAAGTCCGATCCACAAGCTGTTAAGCACGGCTGAAAACCCTTATTAAAAACCATATTTTGGAGTCTCAAACAAACCAAAACGTCCACATTCAAGCTTGGAAAAATCACACCTTTGTACATGAATTCTCACAAGGTCACTTTCAAAACTTGCAGGGCTATGTACACATATATACATGAGGCGAGTGGGCAACCTTTTTAGCATGGATTAGTGACTTTATCTTCATCCAAAAAATGCCTGACATAGCTTGCCAACCCCCCCTAGCCTGCTTAGTCATTCATGACAAGCAGAGGAGTCTAGGGTGAACAACTGCTGCATTTCATCCCCAAAAACCTCATCCACATATTCAGATGTCTCTACATTGTCTTCTTCTATTGATATGTCACAGGAATCGAATAATAGAGATAGAGAACGAGATCTTTGTATTCATGAATTTTTGCAGAGTTTTGATACAACAGATGAGCAATAGAATATGGGCGCACTCCGTTGTACGGTGCTCGAACCTCCTGACCACCCCCGAGCTTCAGTCCGCACTCGCACTCGTACTCGCAAAAGAGGAGATTTGTGAATGATCCCCAAACACACCACCTGTCGTGCTTTTATCCTTATTTTACTCAAAAAGCCTGCGACTTCTCAAAAGAGCCGCTTTTTAGGCGTTCAATCAATTCAATTTTCGCACCAAGTATACCTGCGAGAATAAGATAAGAACGTGATCGCTAAGCGATCCGTAAAGGTTAGATTTTTATATCACGACACTTTGTAGAGATCCTGTTTCACACATTGATTTCTGCATCGCCTACAAAATAGCCAAAAGAACATACTCGTGCAACCAATTCAACATGATAATCAAAGTAAAAAAACCTAATTATGTACCTTCATAATCTCAATTACAATAGTCTACCATGAAGAAACCAATCCTCTTCTTGGTTGATAGCAGCAGGGAGAGTTATATGATGTTGTATGTTTGCCTGTCCCTGTGTATACTACACTGCTGCTGCCTTCAGTTTGTTTTCATCATAACTTTTACAAACGAACTCAAAACAGAGCAATCCAGGTACTCAAAAGGACGGGAATAGGTCTGGTCTACAAGGCTACGTGAACAGAATTACGAAAAAACGTCTAGTTTTGGCTGAAAACGTAACTTTTAGGTCGCGACTCATAAAACCTTTATTTTTGGGTCTCCACTACTTTTTCAACTTATTTTAAGCTTACCCATGCATTTTAAACTAAAACACATAAATATAAAACATTGATATTAATAAAAATCTCAATTTTAATTACGTTTTTATTATACTGTTCATAGACAGACTATCTGTTATTCATTAATCTTTATCAAATATGTCTTTAGTATATTATTTAAGAAAAGAATATATGTTCTCTCTTAATAGTTCAAACTCATTCATATAAGCTCTATTTAATAGACTATTCAACAATCTTTCAAATCGTACTAAACGAAAGATATGTCCTACTACACTCTTTTCGACTTTAAGAACTTCAAAAATTAGTCCTATTACATGATAGCATTTCATGAGTCACAATTGTCATTAAACGTGCCAGATACTTCTTCAATCTATAGCCATTAACACGATACTTATGCAAGGCACCAATTAAGTCTGTCAATTGATATGTGCCATTTTCAAATTTGCTTACAACAGTAAACGAACCTTCCCATTAAGATCTTTTGCAACATGATCTTCATAGCAAAATGGCCTCCACAAGATCCCTCATGATTTTCTTCCAGAATTTTGTAAATTTCTTCTTTCCAAGGTACACGATGCAAAACCAAATTACCTCCTTTCATGTAAAGCACATCATCAAGCATTTTATATTTCCTGGATTTTATTATGAATGCATACATTTTAGAAGACAGTAAACCTTCAGGTAGAACACCTGTCAATAGAAAATCCACTTCCTTTGATAAGATTTCCCTCCCATGATATAAAGGGGCATCCGCCTTTACCACAAACACACAAGTGATCATCTCTTGGGCAGCATCATGAGCTGCTCATTTAGAGACCTCTCAATATGCTGCAAACTCCATGCTTCAAGCTTTTTGAGGAACGCTTTCACTTTGAAGCATAAATTTTTCAGTTTGGGGTTTTTATTCTTCCATACTCCTAACACTTGCTTCACAACCAACAAAGCATCTCCTTTGATTTGCAAGTTTCTAATTCCCAATTGTAAGCAAATATGCAAACCACCTTCAAGAGCCATGTATTCTGCTTCATTGTTACTTTTGGCATCAAGTTTCAGTCCTTGCTTTCTCATAAGCTTCCCTTGGGCATCATAAATAACAATGCCTCCTGAAGCAGCATCATGACTTCTTCGATAAGAACCATCAAAATATAACAGTGAAGCATTAGGGATGGCAAGAGTCCCGACTTCTTTCTTTCGCACCACCTCTTCTTTAACCAAAACTGGAGTATCCTTATAAGTGAGAAGATCTTCTAGGGTAGCCCGAGTACTTTCCTCTACAAAAAAGGTGAACTGAAACTCTTGAAGCTCAATAACCCATTTCATCATTGTTTTTGATATATTTGAATTATTGAACAGTTGCAGAAGCAATGAATAACTGGTGAGGAAAGTGAATGACTTTTACAACAAGTAGTGTCTAAATCGTCTACAAGCATAAACCATACTGGTCATCACCGATTCAATTTCCGAAAAATCTCTTTCATGAGGAGTCTTTACTCTACTAGCATAATGAACAGGCTTCATATACTGAGATTCTTTCCCCCTTTGCAATAACATAGCCCCGATAGCATCATCTCCCACTGATGGGTTGACATAAAACTCCTTTTCCCAATCAGGAGCCTGCATAATGGGAAGCGTACTCAAAACGTCTTTAACTCTGTCAAAAACCTCGTCACAGTCATGAGACCATTCCAAGGGATCATTCTTGACTGTTTGCTGCAATGGATATAATAGCTGCGATGCCAAGGGTATGAAGCGAGACAAATATTTAACTTTTTGTATGAAAGTGGCCAATTGTCTAGTATCTTTTGGAGATGACAGTAACAGTAAAGCCTCCAATTTCTCTAGATCTGCTTCAATCCCATTTTTTGAAATAACATGCCCAAGAAGCTTCACCCGTGGCTGTGCCAAATGACATTTTTTAGGGTTTAGCTGACCCCTGCATTCATCATACCTGGCAAAAGTCATTTCAAGCTTTTGAAATGCTCTTTCCTTGAACTGTATATGCAGAAATCATTTATGAACCCTTTGACAAACTTCCCAAGGAACGGGGTAAGGACCCAATCTACTTTTCTTTCAAAGGCTCCTAGCCCATTTGTCAACCCAAAAGGAAGGCAACAAAAGCAGAAACAACCCCATGGCGTGATAAAAGTAGTCTTTTTCCGATCTTCAGCAACAAGGATAAGCTAAAAGTATCCTGAATACCCATCACAGACACTGTATCTCTCAAAACCAGCCACTACATCTAACAATTGATCAATAAAAGGCAAAGGGTAAGGATCTTTCTTAGTCACCGCATTTAGTGGATTGTAATCAACACAAACTCTCCAACGCCCATCTTTCTTTGGGGTGACTACCACAGGGCTCACCCATTCAACATTATCCACTGGCACAATGAATCATGCGTACAAAAGCTTATCCACTTCTTCCTTTAAAGCATTCATTTTTTCCTTACCCATCCTTCTTAGTTTCTACGGCATTGGCTTTGCCCCTTCAACTAGCTCGATCTTCACAGGATCCCCAACAAAGCCCCTTATTTCTTGATATGAGGTAATAAAAAGATTTGGAAACCTGTCCAACATTGCTAAGTACTCCTTTCTTTCTCCTTGTGTCAAATCAGTACTTAACATATTTTGGATCAACTCTTTCTCTTCAAGTTGCTCTAAACGGCTTGAAGCATTTATGTTCCCTGATATTTGCAACACTTCACTAATTTATTTCTTCTCCTCATCAAACAAAAAGAATGACACTTCACCCTCATCACTGGAACTTGAAGCAGTGCTACTTTCTGAGTCCTCGGAACTATCATCACTGGTAGTTTCGGACTCATTATTCTCACTCACATCTTCAAGTGCCATAGGCTATTTGGTAGTCATATCAAACACTCTCTTTTCACCCTTCTTGTCATGCACCCCGATTGTGCCTTTTTGCCAATCTTGCACGGTACCAACAGCTCTCAACCAAGGTCGTCCCAAAATGAGAGGGAAGGCTTCCAGACCAACTGGCATAACATGAAAGTTCACCATAACCTTCACGTTAAAGACTTCAACTTCCAAATTCTTGATCATTCCCAAACATTTCACTTTGGCATGGTTCGCTAGTCAAATCCGAAACCTAGAGCTCCTGCATGTAATGAGACCCTGTCTCTCGACACATGACTGTGTGATCACACAAACTTGAGGACCTCCATCAATGTAGGCTTCTCCCATGCCCACACCTTTGTGCCAAGAGTTCACCATAGGACTGATGTCGGGTAACTCTCCCACGGACAACACTCTGACTTGTCCATGCTTCGACTCTTTTTTTGGATTCACTAATGCCTTCCACTACCTTTTAAGTTTGGGCACCATATTCATTAGTTGTCCAAAAGTACAATCCACTTTCCTCCCAATCAGGTCTTCTTTTAAACTGTAAGATGTTTGGCCTTCTCCTTAAGGCAAATCTGCCACTTCAAATCATCTACGAGGCTTTCTCTTTCTCTTGGCTTTCGCATCTTCACCCTCCTTCCCCTTCCCTTTCTTTCTACTAGGCCCTGGTGCTGCATAGCCTTCCCTCTCTCTTTTGCCTACTGGAAACTCATCTGCATCTTTCTTTTCAACCCGCACAATACCCACATGACCACCAGAGGTTGAGGCTTGATTTTCCTGTCCAATACCTTGATCTCCCCATATATCCAATGCATAATCATTAGCTCTGTTAGGAATCTGCTGAGGAAGTGGAAATATATCCCCTCCCATCCTTGTTGGCTTTGGACAGTAGGTGCTGATGTGACCAAGCTCACCACAATTATAACAAGTAGGAATGAATTTCCTCTGCGTCTCCAAACCACCTTGCCCACGACCCTCGTTAGCATTAGGATGAGCTTCACATGCCTGAGCCATCCCTCTACCACGTCCACGACCACCTCCACCACCAAGAACACTAAGTGGTAATTCCTGCATCATGGTCATCATGTCTTGCATATTTTGTTGTAATTGTTCAGTACTAGCAGCCCTTTGAACAGGTTGACCTCCAGCTTTTGCCTGATTCTCCTCCTTTTGGCTACCATTATTTTGCTCAGGGACCGCTTTCCCGTATTCATTAAGCCTTTGAGCTTTCCATTCTTTCTCTCTGGAAATGGAGACTGCCTCCTCGAAGGTAGCTGGCCTTTTCAGCTCAACTTTGAACTTCAAGCTTTCTTTTAGGTTTGCCACAAAACAGTCCTTCTTTAACATGGATGGAGGGATCTGGTTTCCCAAAGCCTGGGCCCATTTATCCCATAAACGGGTGAACTGCATGAAAAAATCATCAACACTTTGATTAGCCCTTTGAGTGTATCCCATAATTTCATGCGAAACTTCATCTGGTACTTCGATGGATCGGTATTGTGCCAAAAAAGCTTTCTTCACACGATTGTAGTCCAAAACCACCCCTAGGTTTTGTACCTGCATCAACTCCTCAAAATTATGTAACCAAACTTTTTTCTCATCCTGTAAACTATATTGCAGCAGGCGCAACAATATAGCTTGGTCTACTATATTGCGCAGTAAGCAATTGACTTCCAACTTTTCAATAAATGTCTGTGCATTTTCATTAGGCAATCCATGAAACTGTGGGAACTCGTCTTCCATGTTTGATTTCCACAAAAACACTTACATGTGACGTCGAAAACTCAAGGGATGTCGATGGATCGCTCCAGTACCTAATCCACCTCACACTGGGTAATACAGTCCCTAGTGCTCGGTTTCACAAAACCTCACGACCCTCCAATGGCTGCAATCTAATTATACGACCGCCTCCAGTGTTGTCCACAATTTTCACATACATGGGCGGTTGTCCATAAGGACCCACATCCCTTTTACATTCACTGCCTGCAGAATAGACATATTTTACAGGAATTGGAGCATAGGAGCACTTGCTCCTCACTGGCGATACCAAAATGATGTTAGCGTGAAAAAAAGAAGGAAAATGAGAACCCCTATAGCTTTGCACACACCACACCGGCGGAAAGAAACACCACAAAGCTACGGAAAACACCTATGTCGAACACCTGTAGAGTCGGGCAGAAAACAACCCTAACCAAAACCATGATTAAAATTGATGAAAACGAATACCTTAAAGATGAATCTCGTGTTGTGTGGACCTCCGTAGAGTATCCATATCCTTAATTCCGACACCAGACAAGAGAGTTACAAGCTTTCGAAGATGGGGTCTCTCTCAAAAGCTCCAAAAAAGGTAGTCTCTGTTAGGAAAAAGGGTGTGCAGGGAATTGCAGCTATTAAAAGGGTTTTTTTTTGGCTCTTATCCCAAGGGATTTTTCTCTCTCTTCTTAGCCGACATGGTTCTCTCCTTGGACACCTTTTAATTGGTCCAATTTTGGCCTTTTTTGGGTCAAAAATGAGTTGTCGGCCACTTTTTGACCAAGGCAAGTGGGTAAAGGGAATGTCCAGTGGACCAAAATAGTGGCCATGCGACTAGGCAGCTGGTGTGTACTGAAAATGGTGCCCCCTCTCTCCCCCAAAGTCCACGAGCCCTCACAAGCAAGGCCCAGAAGCTCGATTAGCTCCTTTGATACACCCTTAGGGGGTACCCACTCCCCCCCTTATACCCTCCAATTTCCACTTTCTCCCCCCCATGTGGGATTACTCCATTGCCACTTGGCACCATCCTCCCATGCTCTTCTTGTACTCGGGAATTGATATCAAATACATCTCTGATTTCCTCTGTCTACTCTGTGTACTTGCAAATTTCTGTTATTCAGTTGTTGTATTCCCGTGTCTTGTCACAAGTGGTATCAGAGCAGTTTCAATTATGCGGTAGAGATGGACGCATACAAATAGCGATTGCAAGAACAAGCAGAACTCATTCGACGGCTTACTGAAGATCTTAACATACGTGAGAGATCCGATAAAGGAAAGGGTACGACTAGTGGAAGCGGAGGAGAAGGTGGGAGTGGAGGCCAAGAAGGAGATGGTGGTGGAATTTACGTAGATCTATCTAGTGTTGAAGGATCAAAGAAGAAGAAACGGAAGAGAAGCGAGGAAGAAGACGACGAGGACACGGGAGAAGCTGCCATCAAACAAGTTTTCAAGAGGCTAGACTTAATGAATTTGATGGGATACAGAAGACGAGCGAAGACTTGGAAGCATGGATCGAGGAACTTGAAGACTTCTTTTCTTTGCGGGAGTTTTCTGAAGAAGCAAAGGTGAAGATTGCTATCCTACAACTCCGTAGTGTCACAAAGCTATGGTGGAAATCGTACATGCAGACGCGTGCCAACGAGAGTGTGATTGCATGGAAGGAATTCCGTGCAGAAGCTGAGAAAAGGTATTGTTCTCCTCAATACAATATGGAGAAAAAAATGGAATTTTATGGTTTCAAGCAGCAAGAAGGAGACAAAACACCTTTGGAGTCTGTGGACAAGTACAAAGAGAAAGTTCTGCGTTTGCATAAATATGCTCCAGAGGTCACTAGAGATGCATTAAAGATGAAGTTTATTGAAGGCCTGCGAGATATTCTGAAGCTCCAAGTGAAGGGTGCAGGTTGTGTTGATTTCTTGGATGCGGTGGCAAAGGCAAAAAATTATGAGAAGTGGGACCAATTCAACCAAACTAGGAGGATGATTTCAACAAGCCATCGTCAGAACAATACTACAGCGAATCCTCCGAACCCACCAAACCAACCTTTCCCTAACAGGCAAGGTAATGGACAATGATGACGAAATTTTCCTAATGGGGGAAATGGGAGTGAAAACCAAAATCAGAAGAAGCAACCTCCACAACGCTGGTAACATGACCCCGAACTTCTTGAAACAGCTCGAAGGCTAGTGTTGTGCTTTCGATGTGGAGAGCAAGGACACCAGACATTTGAATGTCCGAACAAAGATATCGACAAGGCAGTGTGGGCCAAGATGGCTGAAATAGAGACCATCGATGAACGGATGATAGAGGTAAGTCATCTGACCCTCCTTTGCGGTGTTTTACGTCTTCAGTGCGAAATCTGAAAGCTTCTGTGATCAAATTTGTAGGTAGAATCCAAGATCTGAAATTGAACTTCCTAATTGATTCGGGTAGCACACATTGCTTCTTGCCCACAAAACTGGTAAGAACCTAAATATGAAATTAACTCACGAAATTAAAAGACCCGTGGAATTAGCCATTGGAAAAAAAATTCTAACAAAAGGCCTAATTGAAAATCTATCTTTTTCTTTGAATGGTGAGAATCATAAAGGAAATTTTTATGTCATAGACATGGGGGTGCATGACGTAATTATTGGCATGGATTGGATGACTGAAAATCATGTCTTGATTGATTGCGAAGAAAGGAAAATCTCTTTTAAATCTTCAAATGAAAGTAGTCACACTATTCAAGAAGAGCAAAGAAATTGTAAGTCTATTCTTATTTCCGCTATGAAACTGATAAGGGGGCTGAGACAAGGCTGTGATACCTTCTTCATCCTCACAAACGAATTGCAAGATGAACCTGAAAAGGGAAAGGGGGAAAATTGAGAATATGGATAACCTCCTTGATGAATTCAAGGATGTTTTTCCTGATGACCTGCCCGGTATGCCTCCTCCTAGATCATTAGAACATAGGATAGACCTTTACCTAGGATCTGAACCATACTCTAGAGCCCCTTATAGATTCAACATAGATGAACTTAAAGAACTAAAACTCCGACTTGATGACTTGCTAAAGAAAGGGTTAATCAAGCCTAGTGTATCCCCTTGGGGTAGCCTTGTTCTTTTCCAGAGGAAGAAGGATGGGACTTATAGACTCTGCATTGACTACAGGGGGCTTAACAAACGAACCATCAAAAACAAATATCCCCTTCTGCACATCGGTGAGTTACTGAGTCAACTTAGCGGTGCGTGAGTATTTAAAGCTTGACCTACAATCTGGATACCACCAGATCAGAATTAAAGAAGGAGATATTTTCAAAACTGCTTTTCGTACATGATATGGACACTTTGAGTTTACAGTTTTGGCTTTTGGTTGAACAATATCTTTCATCCATTTCTTGATGACTTTATTATGGTATTTTTGGATGACATCTTTGTTTATTCTAAGAATGAAAAGGATCATGAATTGCATCTAAGGAAAACTCTTGAAGTACTGCATGAACATCAATTGTATGCCAAGCTGAGTAAGTGTTTCTTTGCCAAAGAGAAAATTGTATATCTGGGGAGGGTAATTTCAAAAGAGGGCATTCATATTGATCCTGATAAAGTCAAGGCAATTGTGGAGGCCAACACCCAAAACCGTGAGGGATGTGAGGAGCTTTATGGGGTTAGCACAGTATGAACAGGCTCATATTAAAGATTTTTCCAAGATTGCAAGCCCTTTAACTGAGTTAACAAAGAAAAACAAGGGTTTCTTTTGGTGTGGATCATGTCAAACTTCTTTTGAAACATTGAAAATAAGGGTGGCTGAAAATTGTATATTGAAAATTGATGAACTTGGGAAACCTTTTGTGGTAGAATGCGATGCAAGTGGGGAGCAAATGGGATGTGTCTTGTGTCAAGAGGGGAGAGTTGTGGCCTATGAATCTAGGAAGTTGAGAAGACATCAAGTAAATTACCTTGTACATGATTTGGAATTGGGAACTGTTGTTTATGCATTGAAGCATTGGCGTCATTTGTTGCTTGGTGTGAAATTTGAATTGAGGACTGATCATTAGAGTTTAA
Organism: Adiantum capillus-veneris; assembly: GCF_014529385.1. NCBI lineage: Eukaryota > Viridiplantae > Streptophyta > Polypodiopsida > Polypodiales > Pteridaceae > Adiantum > Adiantum capillus-veneris. The sequence goes on from NC_140960.1 coordinate 26,957,877, forward strand.
AGTACATTTTCACTCAACCATTGCTTAATAATAGGCAAAAGCGTTGGCTGCAACTACTATGTGAGTATGATTTTGATCTAAAATATTTGGCTGAGAAAGAGAACAAGGTTGCTGATGCATTGAGTCAAAGGCCTATGTGTAATCTGGTTTCTATGGTACGTAGTGATTTAATTGATCAAGTCCGAGATGAAGTGAATAATGATCCTTTTTACTCTAACATTATTTCATTTTTGAACTCTCATGTGGGTGAAATGTTTGAGGGGATGTTTCATTTGTATAAGGGTAACATGATCGCTTGTGTGTGTCTGCCAATTCTTCTTTAAAACATCAAATTCTCTAGGAAAGTCACAATACTCCATTTGCGGGACACCCTGGCTTTAACAAAAATTATGCTAAAGTAAAGAGCTCTTTCTTTTGGCCAAATATGCGAGCTGATATTTTGCTTAGGATGTACGTGAGTGAGAGGAAAACAAATTGGGTGGAGTACTTGCCTTTGGTTGAGTTTGCTTATAACAATTCTTGGCATGTGTCTATTCAAATGGCACCTTTTGAAGCTATGTATGGTTATAATTGTTCAACTTCCTTAAATTTTTCAGACCCTAAAAACAAGGTAGAAGTTTCAAGGCAAATGCTTGAGAAAATGGACCTAGAGATTTCCAAGATTAGACGTCACATTAGGAAGGCCCAGAAAAAGAAAAAAGTGTATTATGACGGGCATAAGAGATCATTGTCTTTTGATGTAGGAGATCTGGTTTTCTTAAAGGTAGTTCCCAAGAGTACTAATCTGATTCTTGGAAATGATAGGCGAATGTCTGCTTGGTTTACTGGTCCTTTTAATGTGTTGAAGCAGATTGGGTCTCTTGCTTATAAACTCGAATTGCCTGCACATGTGAAAGTTCATCCCGTTTTCCATGTAAGTTTATTGAAGAAGTATGTCGCTAATCCTCGTCATGTTTTGCAGGAGAGATATGATCTTCGAGATGATGGGTCATTGAAAATCATATCAAAGATCATATCTCTCCTGCAAAACATGACGAGGATTAGCTTGTTTTGTTCTTCAAGGATTTATATGTTTTGCATGCTGAATACTCCTCCTTCCAACTCTGAAGACAAAGTCAATTTTGACAAGGGGAGAATATAATAGGACTTATTCTGCAATGTTTTGATTTTTTTTTTTTTTTGGAGTAACGTTGTTCATTCCAACGTTTTTCCCAAGTATAGGACTTCATTATAATTGTTCTCGTGAAGTTTCAAATTTTGACCTGGGACACTCCTCGGGAGCCAGTTTTGACGATGCTATGGTCAAAATTTGGAAACATTTTGTATGTAGCACTTGTAGTCTTCAACACCAGGAAAAATATTTCTTCTTTGAGTTTTTACAGATTCCTTCATTTTGATACTCGTTTCAGCCCATAGATTAGAGAAAAAGTGAGAAAATGCTATTTTAGGCTGTTTTTGTGAAAATTGCTGACTTGCAGGTAAACTTTCAGGCAAACTGAGTAGGATATGGATTTTTTTCACCTCACAACTTTCCAAGAGCTCGATGAGACAAACGAATTCATGTGAGACAGCCGCGGTCAAATTCTGAACCATTTGGGAGTTACGGCTCGCTGAAAATGGTCAAAAATTGTGGACTTCAAAAAAAAATTTGCTAACTCGTGAGTGTGGGTTGCGTTTTGTGGTTTTTATGCGTTTGAATGAAGGACGTCTCTTTCTGAACCTAATTTTGGGTTTCTTTAGATAAAGACTGGAGGAAGATCGAAAATAGACACTTTTTGGCGTGAACAAGACAGCCCGTGTGCAGAGAGAGGCTATTCGATTGTGATGGCGCAATGTGATTGAGATTGAGAGTGAGAGTGAGAGTGCGATTGAGAACTGTGCATAGATTGAGAGTGAGATAGCTCGGGGGTGGTCGACAGGTTGATACGAGCTACGCTCTTCTTGTACTCGGGAATTGATATCAAATACATCTCTGATTTCCTGCGTCTACTCTGTGTACTTGAAAGTTTGTGTTATTCAGTTGTTGTATTTTGGTGGGAGACATGCCCAAGCTTGAGGTGCTTGTCGTGCTTGATGACTAAGGTGCTTATCGTGCTTGATGACCAATGTATTTTTTGTGCTTGTCATGCTTTATGACTAAGATGCTTGATGTGCTTGTCATTCTTTGTGACTAAGGTTCTTGAGGTGCCTCATGACTAAGGTGCTTGAGGGGCTTGTGGTTTTCCAAAGTCAACACAATCCCTACAAAGAAGAGGAAGATCCCTAAATCTAGGGGCATGAGAGAGAAGACACACACACACACACACACACACACAAGGCCAACCCAAGACTCAAGAGGTAATAAGGACACATGTCAAGAACCTACACATGTTGGCTTCATATAGATCCTAAAGACTACTAGGTGACTTCTAAAGGGGTCCAATGAGAATTAATTATATTTAAATAAGTGTTTAAAGCATTTTTCCAGCCCTCTCTCTCAAAGGGGAAAGGAGGACACTTGTACAAATGCTATCATGGTTGCTTGATATGCACTATGCATCTGATTTTCTAGGCTTGCAGGGTTCCAATCAAATTCAGGGATGAGCTACAAGGAGGGGTCGTCCAAAGCAAGCTTGGGTGTTCTTGGGGGTATACTCTCTCTCACAGACACTTACATGCTCTCATTCTCACTTTGTGAAAGTCCAAGAACTCCATCTCCTTAATCTCTAAGCTTGAGAAAATGAGAGGCTACACCAACACTCTTGGCTATGGAATGCAAATCCAACCAAGAACCATGCTTCAATGCTATGCTAGTTATCTTCTTCAACTCCATTAGTATGCTACTATGCTATGTTAAGCTCTATGATAATGGTATGAGAGAACACTATTTCTTCCTCGTAAGGTAACTTCTTCTTGCTCTTCCCTACACTCAATCAGTGCTAGCTCTCTCCACCTTTGAAGGTGTTTGAGTTCTTGAGTCCAAGACCATGGAGAAGTGGATTCTTTCATTTACCTAAGTTATGGGCGTAATTGTGGTGCATGAAGCTCTCTATCTTCAATGCACCATCAAGGTCTCAAGTAACACAAAGCTTGTATTGTACCAAGTCTCTCTTTATGGGAGAAGCTATAATACAAAAGCTTTTTGGAGGGGAACCAAGTCCATATAAATCCGGTCCTCAACTATGATGAAGCTCTCTAATTATCTCTCTTGCAAAGTATTGTTCATGCCAAGTTAATTAAGTATAATGGTTATGTTGCTACCTCTAATCAAGTTCACCTCTATTTTCTCAAAGTGTTCACAAAAAAATGCTCACCATAGTTTTCTAAACTCGGATATTCTCAATGTTCATAGTCCATTTACATATTTTGGGCAACAATGTGTATCTTCAAACTAGCACAATCGGTACGTTGTATGCTCTGATACCATGTTGAACTGGAGGGAGAGAGAGATGCTCAATGAGCAAAGATAAGAGAGAAGCTGAGGGGAAAGGGAGACGAGACACGATATGACACCACCATCTGCAGGCCCCAAAGTATGCATATTCTACGCAATGAGTATACATATATAGTGGGGACCTCTACCTATATATAGGATGAGGGTGAGCTCTATACATAGCTCCAATAGTTACAAGGAGACCATAGCCCCAAGCACCTTCTTGTTTAAAGTACATAAAAAACATTTATTTTTCTTATTGTGTCTGCATTTTCTTTTGTTATTTTGACGATCGTATTTGTTACTGTTCATTTTCCTTGTATAATCTCATTTTCCATGCATGATGAAATCATGTTGAGCTATATATAGTATCTCTATATATAGCACCCTGGTCCCCTCTATATAAACACATCTAGTGTGATCAGTAGACACACTTTGGGGCTTGCATATGATGGTGTCTTCTCTCTCTTCTCTCATCTAGTTGCACTGTCTCCCTCCGATTCAACATGGTATCAGAGCATACAATCCAAGGCATTAAGGCACAGTGGGTAGTGATGAAGCTTCATGATAAAACAATTAGAAGTTCATCAGCAGTCGATCTCACAAAGTATACACAGCCAAAGATAAGTCAAATTATCTATCAAGTAAAGTTTGTCTTTTGTTTCGTTTATGGTCGTGTTGTAGTTGATGCAGAAAGGTTAATTTTGGATACGATATTTCAAGGCGGTTGCTCTAGCGTAGACTATTTGTTGTGTTTTTATTTTCTCCACTGATCATGGCTTTGGTTCTTGATACATGCTACTAATCTCGTCACGATTTTCATAAAATATTTCACGTGATTTTACAAAGCAGTTATCTATTGACTCGTCATTGTCTTGAGGTTTTGTAGATTTTGCGCTAAACTAGCATTTGTAATGTCATGGTAGGTAAAGCCATGATAGTGATTACTATTTTACAATTTTTATTTGATTTGAAGAAAACGTCTCTGATGCCATGGTACGTAAAACCATGATGATTGGTATTTCCAAGCTTCTCTGAGCGTCTCTTATGCCATAGTGAATACCATGATGCCATGGTACGTAAATCCATGATGATTGCTATTTCAAAAAAATTCTAAGTGTCCTAATGCCATGGTGAATACCGTGATGCCATGGTACGTAAAGCCATGACGATGAAAATTCTTAGTTGAGATCTTGGGGGCCCCAATGTATTTACATGCATACTTTGTATATATTTGTGACAAGTGATTACATTGATGTTACATTTTTTGCTATGTCATCTACACATGTGACTGCATCGGCATTATGTTTGTTTCTATGTCGTCTCTAGAGCGGCGTCGCGAACCATCTTTAAGGATAATGTGATGTATTTATTTTTAACCTTCACGTCTCGATATGTTTCTTGAGTTGATGATTGTTTACAGGATGAAAGTCACATGAAGCAATGTGTATAGAGGCTAAAAGATATTCAAGCTGCTCAAAGATATTGAAGGTTTTAAAAGATATTGAAGAATTTTCATATATTGTTAAAGACCCTTGAAAGGGCACATTGTAAAACAGGAGTGATGTAGCTCCTTAGAACATTGTAAATGTATAGTTAAAATATTTTAATATAACGGTGGGTATATATAGAGCTGTGGGTTTTTCCCTTGAGCCCCCAAGGGTTTTTTCATCCACAGTTAGGGACCTTCATTTGAGTGGGAGTGTTGAGCTATATATAGTATCTCTATATATAGCACCCTGGTCCCCTCTATATAAACACATCTCGTGTGATCAATAGACACACTTTGGGGCTTGTACATGTTGGTGTCATCTCTCTCTCCTCTTGTCTACATGCATTGTCTCCCTCCGGTTCAACAAATCAATTGCAAGGTGAAAAGAGATGTGAGTCTTTGCGTCATGGATGCTATTGCAACTTGTACCGCTTATACTATGCTAGTAGCTTTGAGCTCATTGCATTGCCATGATCATACATTGCAACCCGCTCGAAACTAAGGAGTACCCTCAAGTCATTCACACAACAAAGGAATGTCGAGAACATGTCAATATAGAGTTGGTATAAAACTTCTCCACAATATACGCACATAGCAAGGAAGGCATAACAACGGAGCAAGCATATGGCATCATTCCTATTGTTAGTTAGTAATGGTGACAATCAACCACTATATAAGAAAGCTAGCTCGTGCTTGAGCTATATATGGCTCACTCTACTCAACTTAGTCTCACCTATATATTTGTATCTTATCCTCAATATGAATCAGTCTTTTGGGAGCGTACATGGTGTGTCTCTTGTCTCGTCTCTCTCTCTTTCTCTCTACATCTCAGCATGGTATCAGAGCGGTAATGATCACGCGTCGATTCAATTCACGGTGACAAAACAGTATGTGTATGCAATTCGCATGTAAGATTCAAAATTGCTACAAATTTTATTTTTGAGCGTTGATTCTTGTTAACTGTGGTTATTTTTTGTTAAGAAGAATATGATTATTGTTTTGTGTGGTGTTTATTGCTAATCAATCTAATCGTTGATTACGTTTTCTTGTTGATGACACTCTAAACTTCATCTCAATTTTTGGGGGTCTTCTGCTCAAAATTTGGAGAAACGAAAAAAGCGCAATGGCACTTTTTATCCAAAACTTGTTCGTCTCCTCGAGCTCTTTGATTGGAGTTCTAGGTTTGCATCAATCGGAGTTCGCAGCAGAAAGTTATGCTGTTTTTACTGCAAATTGAACTTGACGCAGCTTTATTCGTCGTGCGTCTTCGTGAAGCGTTCGCGATCGTTTTTCTAATTTTGGTGTGAACTTTTTCGAGCAAATTTAGCTTTATTCATATTGTGGCCGTCAATCTTGCGTCTCACGTCACTTTATTTGAGGACTCTTTTATTATTGACGTCTCCTTTTCCTTGCTTTTTTGAATAACGTCTCTCATATCTTTGGACGTGTATTGAGCATCCTTCTTGCGTTTATCGTTGATAGAACACAGTCGTTATATTTCTCGCGTTCTCAATTGCAGCCTTCACCATATATGGTGTGCAGATTCTGTGATCTTATCTTATACATCTTCTCACAACTAGATATGACTATGACTATTCTCGTCAACGGATTTCCTTCTGGCCAGCGTTCTGTTCCTCCTTTCCAAGGCCAAGGATTTCCAGGGTGGAAAGCAAAGATTTTGTTGATTCTTGAAGGCGATGAACTCTCTGATGTTGCCCTTGGAAATCGTATTTGTCCGCCTCAGCCTATTGATACAGATCATGATAACCCGCTTATCACTGAAGGACCTATATTTGAAGATTGGAATGTTGTGTATACGGATTGGCAACGGCGTGATAAAGTAGCTTGTCGGTATATTATTTCTGCTCTTAGTGATTCTCTTTTGCTTGATATGTATGAGCTGCCTACTTCTCACGACGTATGGAAGTACCTTATTGCAAACTTTCAGAAGAAATCTGTTACAGAAATACTTTATTTGAGAGGTTTTCTTAACAAACAACAATATGAAGTTGGTACTACCATGACGGGACATATTGAGTCTTTCAAATCTATTATTAATCAACTTGCTACTGCAGGTGATCCTGTTCCACAAAATCAATTGATTACACTTTTCCTTTGTTGAGCTTATATGTGAAGCTACTCAATATATGGCTTCTCTATATATGGCACCCAGGTCCCCTCTATATATACATCATCTCATGTGTGTATTCTACACACTTTGGGGTTCTACTTCTGTGTTCTCTCCTTCTCTCTCAACATGGTATCAGAGCAGTCCGTTTTTGTGGTCTACAACTTTGCAGAAGGAAGTTTTTTCAAATTCTGCACCGATTTTGAGTTATCGTTCACGGACTGCGTACATACCTGAAAAACAACTTCCACGTTTTGTTTTTTGATTTTTCTGCTAATTAGAAACGATTTTGCAGAAACTACCCAATAAAGAGACCGGAATCGATGTGGTCTACAACTTTGCAGAAGGAAGTTTTTTCAAATTCTGCACCGATTTTGAGTTATCGTTCGCGGACTGCGTACATACCTGAAAAGCAACTTCCGCTTTTTGTTTTTGATTTTTCTATTAATTGAAAACGATTTTGCAGAAACTACCCGTTGAGGAGACCGGAATCGATGTGGTCTACAACTTTGCAGAAGAAAGTGTTTTCCAATTCTGCACCGATTTTGAGTTATCGTTCGCGGACTGCGTACATACCTGAAAAGCAACTTCCGTTTTTTGTTTTTTGATTTTTATTTTATTTTTTGCTAATTGAAAACGATTTTGCAGAAACTACCCGACAGAGAGACCGGAATCGATGTGGTCTACAACTTTGCAGAAAGAAGTGTTTTCAAATTCTGCACTGATTTTGAGTTATCGTTCGCGGATTGCGTACATACATAAAAAGCAATTTCCGTTTTTTTGTTTTTTATTTTTCTGCTGATTGAAAACGATTTTGCGGAAACTACCCGCGTGAGAGACCAGAATCGATGTGTTCTACAACTTTGCAGAAGAAACTACCCGCTATGGGAGACCGGAATCGATGTGGTCTATAACTTTGCAGAAGAAAGTTTCTCTAAATTCTGCACCGATTTTGGGTTATCGTCTCGGACTGCGAATATGTTTGAAAATCAAAATTCTACTTTTTGCTTTTGATTTTTCTCATAATTGAAAACTTCTCAATTATATTTTTCTTCATCAATCATATATTTGTTACTGACGTAACTTTGCTGCAGAAGCCAGTTACACATCGTTCCGATTCAGTCGAGCCGTTGATGATCGTCCAAATTCTATCGAGCTACTGTTGGTACATGATCTTTTGTTATATGATATATTCGTTCATTGATTCTCGTATAATTATTCTTTTAGAGATATAGTTTACGTCGTTTTATTGATAATTCTCATTGATACCATAGTGATTTTGATGGTACCATGATGATGTTTTGTTAATACTTTGATCATGATGATTTTCGTTGATACCATGATGATATGTCATTGATACCATGGTTATTCTCGGTGGTGCCATGATGATATTTCATTGATACCATGGTTATTCTCGGTGATGCCATGATGATGTTTCGTTGATACCATGGTTATTCTCGGTGATGCCATGATGTTGTTTCGTTGATTCCATGGTGATTTTTGTTGATACCATGATGATGTTTTGTTGATACCATGGTTATTCTCGGTGATACCATGATGTTGTTTCGTTGATACCATGGTTATTCTCGGTGATGCCATGATGATGTTTCGTTGATACCATGGTTATTCTCGGTGATGCCATGATGTTGTTTCGTTGATACAATGATTATTCTCGGTGATATCATGATGCTTTTCGTTGATACCATGGTCATTTATTCATTTTTATTGATATAATGATGATATTTTGTTAATACTTTGATGGTATTCATTAATCACTACATTGATAAATGTTGTTTTATGTAGTATATACACATATCATTTGTATCACGTAATCACACATTTTGTACTTTTACGTTTATACTTTATGTACCATATGTTGTCGTGCGTATATATGTCGTCAAAAGAGTGGCGTCGCGAACCATCTCTTATGGCATTGTGAACGTAATTATTTCATTAACGATGCTAATAATTTTCATGACATGTTTTTTTTTTTGGAGTCTATGATCTATGTAGGATTGATCAAAGAATTGATTTTATGAAGACAAACTTGGTGACAATAAAAGATTTATGAAGATATGTTTGGTGATGACAACATGAAGACATGTTTGGTGATGCGATATTGATGACAAGCTACACAGCAGATTCATGGAGACACTTTTGATTACAAGCTAATCGATAGCTTTTATACCTCTTTATTGAACCTTTGTATTCATTATTGTATTTGATAGGATAGGAGTAATGTAACTCCTCATAAAACATTCATTGTAAAAGGAATGATGTAGCTCCTCGTAAACATTTGTATATTTAATGATTTTTATAATATAACGGTGGGTGTATATAGAGCTGTGGGTTTTTCCCTTGATCCCCCAAGGGTTTTTTCATCCACAGTTAGGGACCCTTATTTGAGCGGGGGTGTTGAGCTTATATGTGAAGCTACTCAATATATGGCTTCTCTATATATGGCACCCAGGTCCCCTCTATATATACATCATCTCATGTGTGTATTCTACACACTTTGGGGTTCTACTTCTGTGTTCTCTCCTTCTCTCTCAACATCCTTGATACGGTGAAGGACTCCTCTTATGATAACATTGTTACTATTCTCTCTAATAAAGATGGTCTTGATTTTGACCAAGCTTGCATGTCTTTAGTTGAATACTCTCAACGTTAAGAACGACGTAATGCTGGTCATGATACAACTATGATTTCACAAGACGAGACTAAGTCACAACAGATGGAACGTGTTTTTTATGCTCAAAGGCGTCCATTTCAAAGAGGAAATCGCAGAGGTGGCCGTCGTGGTAATATTTTTTTTCATCTCAAATTTCCTAGTAAGCAATGTTCTTACTGCAACAGAAATGGCCATACTAAAGATGATTGTTGGGCACGTCAATATGATGAAGAACACAATATTACTACGAAACAACCACGTTTATCTAGAGACTCTGCTTCTTCTTCTTGTGAATATTGTGGACGATCTGATCATCCCACTTATATGTACTATAAGCGTCGATTCGACACAGATCGTAATAGAGCATATGCTACTGAACATCGAAACAACATTGTACCAGAAACAAGCTGCGTCCTATGTTCAATTGATCCAGGAAGAATACTTCATGTATGTGATGGTTCACGTTTTATTGTTGATTCTGGTGCTACAGGAAATATGACATATCAGTCTAAGTAGCTCCATAACTATCATCCACTACAAGTTCAATGCGTTGTTTATCTTGCTGATGATACCACTTGTCAAGTAAAGGGTATTGGAGATTTATATCTTGGTACCTTATCTTCTTCCACTCGAATTTTACAAGGAGTATTACATGTACCAGATCTTCAACGTAATCTTCTTTCAGTTGCTAGACTTGTTGATCTTGGTCTCTTTGTTGGATTTGATCATACCAAATGCCAAATTGAGAAAGATGGACAGACTATAGCCACTGCTCCTCGAAACGGTAATTTGTTTGAACTCTCTCTCAATGATGTTGTAGAAAATGTTGTTACTGCTCCAGGTGATCATGATTGCAAAGTATGGCATCACCGTTTTGCTCATGCTGATTTCTCAAAACTCCTTGATCTTTAGCATCGTGATCTTGTTCATGGCATGGATCTTAAATATCATCCCCATATGGGAATTTGTGAGTTTTGTGCTCTTGGGAAACATAACCGTAAACCCTTTCCTCTTTCTAATACAACTCATTCTCATGACATATTGGGTCTTGTTCATACTGATATATGTGGACCTCTACCTTCTTCGAGATCACAATATCGCTACTTCATTAATTTCATTGATGACTTCTCATGGTATACGACTGTATTTATACTTAGACAAAAATCTGAGGCCTTATCTGTTTTCAAACAATTCCACAAGGCTACGGAACTTCAAACTGGTCGTCGTCTTAAGAAGCTTTGTAGTGACAATGGAGGCGAATATGTTTCTCAAGAGTTTGTGAATTATTGTGTTGACAGTGGAATTCATCATGAACACACTATTCCATATTCACCTCAGCAGAACGGCGTTGCTGAACGAAAGAATCGCACTATTCTCAATGCTGTAAGATGTATGCTGATTCATTCTGGTTTATCTCGTGTTTTCTGGGCTGAAGCTACTTTGACATCAGTTTTTATTCAGAATCATCTTCCTACTACTGCACCCTCTGGTAAGATACCCATCACAACATGGATAGGTGACATTCCTTATGTATCTCATTTCAGAACCTTTGGATGTATTGCTTATATTCATGTTCCCAAAGAAACACGAACAAAGCTTGATGCTCCTGGTCTTAAAGTTATTTTTATTGGATATTCTGACACTTCCAAAGGCTACAAATTCTATGACCCTTCCTCCAAGAAAGTAATTGTGAATCGTGATGCTACTTTTAACGAACAGCTTATGGGAGGTTTATGGTCCATGGATGATTCTGATGATACTAAATCATTGCTTCAAGCTTTTCCATTTCTTTCAGATGATGAAACTCTTCCTATAGAGAAACTTTCCTCTTCACAACCATCCATTCCGAATGCTACCAATGATGATATTGATATTTTTGTTGATCTGCCTATTGATTTTGAACATGGCTCATGTCATGTTTATGATGATGATATTGTTGATAATGCTTTTTCTACTTCTGAAGATCCCGTTACTTATGATGAAGCTATCTCTTCACCACAAAAGGATCAATGGAAAGAAGCTATGGAAGCAGAGTACGATTCTCTTATCTCTAAAGGTACATGGATACTAACTGAATTACCTCCTGGGTGTACAACTATTAAGTGTAAGTGGGTGTATAAGACAAAAGTAAAAGCAGATGGATCTTTTGACAAGTTCAAGGCACGTTTAGTTGCAAAAGGTTACTCCCAAGTAGCTGGTGTTGATTATCAAGAGACCTTTTCATTGGCATTTGCTGTTCAATTTGATTTAGAAGCTCATCAAATGGATGTGCGAACTGCTTTTCTTAATGGTGACTTGGAAGAGGAAATTTATATGGAACAACCAGAAGGGTTTGCTATTCCAGGTAAAGAAGACCTTGTTGCTCAACTCCATAAGGCACAATATGGTCTCAAACAAGATTCGCGAGCCTGGTATACAAAATTTGATCTTTTTCTCACCTCTAAAGGATTCATCTCTTGCTCTTCAGACCCCAACTTATACATAAAACGCCAAGGTAGCAATTTTGTGATTCTTGCTCTTTATGTAGATGATACCATCCTTGTTTCCAATGATTTAGGATTTATTCAGCAAGTGTTGTTTCTATGGCTTGAATACACCCTCGTCATTGGTGAAATGGTTGTTATTGTCTTATTTCACCCTCATCGCCATTGGTGCTATGGTTGTTATCGTCCTATTGCACCCTCGTCATCATTCTCGTCAGTAGGGATTTGGCAGTTGTTACTATGCAGCACTAATGTTTTGTAGCATTTGTGTGTTGTCTTGTGTTTATGTGCGCACACTGCATTCTTGTTATATATACACGTGGCATCATTATTTGTTTCTCTGTCTTCTGTAGAGCGGCGTCGCAAACTGTCTCTAAGGAAAATGTGATGTGATTTTTTCCAACCTTTACATCTCAATATGTTTCTTGAGTTGCTGTTGTCAAGAGGATAAAAATCACATCAAGCAACCCACACTTATGCTATATATAGCTACGAGTCCTCACTATATATGTGTTCTCAGTGTTTGGGGCTTGCAAATGATTGTGTCATGTGAGCTAGCCCTTGGCTTCTTTATCGATTTGGTACACCTTGACCCGCCACGGATCAAGTGTTGAGATGTAGACAGAAAGAGAGAGAGAGAGAGAGAGAGAGAGAGAGAGAGAGAGAGAGAGAGAGAGAGAGAGAGAGAGAGAGAGAGAGAGAGCAGGTACGCTCCCAAAGACTGATTCATATTGAGGACAAGATACAAATATATAGGTGAGACCAAGTTGAGTAGAGTGAGCCATGTATAGCTCCAACAACTTGTTTTTGGTACAATATTATTTCAATGTTCAATAGCATATGCTCTATTACGATCAGTGTCGAATCGACCCTTATAGCACATATGAGTGGGATGATCAGATCGTCCATAATATTCACAAGACGAAGGAGAGAGAGAGAGAGAGAGAGAGAGAGAGAGAGAGAGAGAGAGAGAGAGAGAGAGAGGAGACAAGAGACACATCATATATGCTCCCAAAGACTGATTTATATTGAGGACAATATATAAATTTATATATGTGAGACCAAGTTGAGTAGAGTGAGCCATATATAGCTCCAACACCCCCACTCAAACAAAGGTCTCTAGCTTTGGATTAAAAAACCCTTGGGAAGAGTTCAAGGGAAAAACCCAAGCCCCTATACAAATGTGAAAATATGAACCAACGATGATGATGTGAAAGTGAATTGTGTATCTATGTTTAGATATACAAGTGACTAAGAGCTCACTGTGTGCAAGTGTGGAGCGTGCATAGTGCATGGTACCTATATGATTACAATATCATATGTACAAGGCTATCATAATAGCAGATAAGCTAATCTAGAAAGAGTGAGGCTGAAGCAACTCCAAGCTCCGAGCGTAAGAGGATGAAGCTTGACTCGTTGAGCCATTTGGTATGAATGTTTGCAATAATCTGGTCACTTGGAGAGTGTTCAACCATTATGGTGCTTTTGTGTACTTCATTCCAAACAAAATGATAATGCACCACAATGTACTTTTAGACGGTTCACGATGTTACTTGATGCTACTTGCTGTGATTTTAATGTTGTAATCAGTAGCAGTAATCATGATCATGGATTTAGGTACCATGGCATTAGAAACACTTTCAACAAGTCAAATAAAAACTTTAAAATAGTAATCAGCATCATGGATTTGCATACCATGGCCTCAGAGACTCTTTCAACAGATCAAATTAAAAATTAAAAATATTAATTATCATCATGGCTCTACGTACCATGGCATGAGAGACGTTGTAGGGAAACAAGCAAACTGAAACACCTCTATAGCGATGTCACCCAAGATCGTCGAAAGAGAACTACAAGACACAAAAGCTTTTCACAATCCCTTTGAAACACCACAAGTCTAGATGGAGTAGTCCCCTTGGGAAACTACTTCCCGATTTAGATACAAGTTTCCAGTTATATGCGCTTTCCAAGTCCTATCGAAGTTCGTCCTGATAAAAATACTTGATGCAAGTGAGGGTCTCTACCGCTATCCTACCACCACTGAAGAAGCACAATGCTTGTGCGAAATCTCCTCGCAGGGAAAACATAGCCAGTCACCGTCACCCTTGTGACATAGTCCTCAACTACGTCGCTGCTAGGGTTGTCACGTTGAAGACTACATGCAACTTAGGGTCTTGTTCCCGATCAATCATCTTCTTTAACTCCACCATATTCGTGGCTACTGTTGATCTTCCTTTCAAAATCTCCATTTCCACTATTATTCTTAGATGACCTAATTATCTTGTTCATCTGTATTGAATATATTCGTTAATTTCTTTCAAACTATATTTTTTAAGTTTTCAAAGTCTAATCTGTCTCAAAAAATTGATTCTTAGCACATATTGAAAATACAAAAAAGGAATGGATTTGAAGTTTGGAAACCGTCTCCTCATTCATGATTTCTCTCTCTCACGGACAAGCATCTATACAACTCAACAATTTAAGTTTCATTCTTATTTTTATAGGATTGTATCTCTCTCACCTATATTTGTTGATTGTTCTCATCATAGGATCTAAGGAATCTTATAACATACAATCAATCATGTGATTGTAATGAGTTTGAACTGGTGCTATGCATAGCATAACTCTTATCCTTGTTGTTTTCTATTAACGCTAGCCATCTCAAAGAGGATATTAGATTGCCTTCACAAAGAAAAGTTATTCAAGGTATGTTTCTAGTAATATGGACTTTTTAATGGTTGGTGTTAAACATCCATCAGAAGTACTTCATCAACTTATGGTGGAAAAATGATATTCTTATTTCACCATCGTGTTACTACTGTTGGCTTTCTACTAACTTGTATCATCGAACTAGTAGGAGACATTGTGGATGTATCTTTGTGTCCACAATCTCTGTTCTCCACTTGGGGTGTTCACCATTAAGTACCCTCCTATATAACGTGCATTCACGGGGTATTAAAAAAACCCCTCTTTTAATATGTTTGAATGAATAAAATGACCCCTTATTCTATAAAATTTTCTCAAAACTGAATATAAAGACACTTTATTTTAATGTATCTCTTGTACATTGACTAAAATTGTTGCATTTTAAATTCCTCCTTTTGAACTCATGTTATACATTAACATGATTACATAGTGCACCCTCCGATAGGTCATAAAGCATGTTTAAAATACAAGTAAATATATCCTTATTCTGAATCTTCACTCTCATGTGTAACTAAGGAATAGTAGTGTGTTGCTTCCAAACAAAATCAATGTACATAAATAAATATATCTTTAGGTGCTACAGAATTGTTGGAGCTATATAGAGAGCCCACACTTATGCTATATATAGCTAAGAGTCCCCACTATATATGTGTACTCAGTGTGTGCTCTACACACACTTTGGGGATTGCAGGTGATTGTGTCATCACTCTCTCTTCTCCCTCGTCTTGTGTCGCTTCTATCTTCAACATGGTATCAAAGATCTTCTCATCCACTAGATGGTGCTGTCCTCGTTGAGTAGACGGTCGACCTTTTCTCAACCCGATTCATAAATCGCACTTCTATGATTTATAGTCATATTTTGGTTTGTTGAATGAGAGACACTTTATTTATTCTTGAAGTTGGTGTTTAGTGCGTGAGCATGGACGTGCTAACTTTCTGAGAAATATATCCTCCTAGCATCCCCACAACTAGATACGTAGACACCTAGAAAGGATCCCCTTTGAGAGGATGAAACTAAGCATGAATCTGTTCTAGGTTTTGTAACTAGTTCTATTGATGAGCGTGTATAGTTATGGTATATGGTTTTGCAACTAGTTAAGTTCGTGCTTGTCCTAGGAGCAATAGGCATCTCAAACCTATGTGATACAATTATGAGCTTAAGAATATTGTGACATACAAGTATTTACAGTCAACTGGACTATGTGCACCCTCTTTGCTCGTGAGCGATATTATTTTAGGTGTTGCACGGAGGTGTTGACTTCTTGCTGGCGACTTTAAGACCTAAGGGAGTCGTTCTCTTCAGTGAGCAGAGGTGGCGAAAAAAGAAGTCAAAGTGTCCGGCCCTCTTGCTACCCACTCTATATTTGAGTGATGCCAAAACTAGAGCATGAATAATCTCTATGTATCTAATTTCTCTATATTTGCTTGATGCCAGTACTAGAAACATAACGCTTTATATAGCTTAGATACGTAGCAACTTTTAATGTTGTTGGTATGCCTTCGTATGCCTTTTAATGTTGTTGGTATGCCTTCATATTACAGATTACTGTTGTTGGAACAGTCATCATCCCGGTGAGCCCATTGTGTTACATCTTGTTGTAGAATCCTTGTCGCCTATAATAATGCTAAAGCTACGAGATCGTACAACGACTACTACATCTTTCCCAACTCTGTTGCGATGAGAATGGAAATGCTTTAAGATGCATTTGTACTTTCTTTCTTCAATATTTTTCTCAATCATAATCATCCCCCCTCCTATCATGAGGAGACATTGTGCCTCCTAAAGAGCCACCAAGCATGTCTACCGCTGCTCGTCGACAAAATCGCCCAGTGAAAATTGATGTAACCTTTGAAAACCAAAGTGTTGTTGACAACTTTTACTTTAGTCGAAGTTAGGTGACATGTTTCGTGTGTAAAATCCCTGTTAAAAGCATTAATAGCCCTATTATTATTACTTTTCTTTATTTTAAATAGAATCCTATTTTTACTTTGATGCTATTTTAAGAGAATACAATGCACCGGGGGATAATATTATGGAGGTAGAGGGACACCTCTATTGCTTCATGAGAAGTACGCGATAACCATCGTCGGGCACTATTCTGTTGTGGATTTGACTTGCGGCTATAGTGGGTGCCCCATGCCGACTTCAGAGATTCATGTCTAGTCCTCTTGAGTCAATAAGCCTACTATTAGTGACCCAAAGACCTGAAAGGATTATTAACCTCCTCATTGAGTCGTCTTAAGTTGCATGAGCCTCAACGTTTTTTTTTGCAATTTTGCTATTTTTTTAAAAACAATCATCACATCAAATTTGATAAGAAAAGATAATAGTGAGAGCCTTAAACGTTGTTTAACGAGCATTGTTTTTAAACTCATAAAAACGTCATCTGATGTGCATTATTAAGTACATGATTGAATACTGCCTCATCATTGATACAGTTTGACACTTATTCTTTATACATCATGACTTTACTAATTCTTTTCTTGATGATGTGATAGATCATCTTTCATTTATCAGGGATCATGGAGCCTCGTGTCTTGTGGCACAGATCTTCATTCTTATAATGGATATTCCATGGAACTATGGTTGTGATCATCCTATTCTACCCTTGTAATTGGTATTTCATAATCCTATCCTCTTATTGCACCCTCATCCTTGTTGGTTCTATGCTTGCATGCACCGTTGTCGTCATTGATGCTATGGATTGAATACACCCTCGTCATTGGTGATATGGTTGCTATCGTCTTATTGCACCCTCATCGCCATTGGTGCATGCTATGGTTGTTATCGTCCTATTGCACTCTCCTCATCATTGTCGTCAGTAGGGATTTGGCAGTTGTGACTATGCAACACTAATATTTTGTAGCATTTGTGTGTCGTCTTGTGTTTATGTGTGCACATTTCATTCTTGTCATATGTACACGTGGGGAAAATTTTCCTGATGGGGGAAATGGGAGTGGAATCAAAAATCAGAAGAAGCAACCTCCACAACACTGGCAACATGAATTTCTTGAAAGATCTCGAAGGCTAGGGTTGTACTTCCGATCTGAAGAGCAAGGACATCGGACATTTGAATGTCCAAACAAAGATATCGACAAGGCAGTGCAGGCCAAGATGGCTAAAATAGAGACCATCGATGAAGCGCATGATATAGGTAAGTCATCTGACCCTCCTTTGCGGTGTTTTACGTCTTCAGTGCGAAATCTGAAAGCTTCTGTGATCAAATTTGTAGGTAGAATCCAAGATCTGAAATTGAACTTCCTAATTGATTCGGGTAGCACACATTGCTTCTTGTCCACAAAACTGGTAAGAAATTAAATATGAAATTAACTCACAAAATTAAAAGACCCGTGGAATTAGCCATTGGAAAGAAAAGTCTAACAAAAGGCCTAATTGAAAATATATGTTTTTCTTTGAATGGTGAGAATCATAAAGGAAATTTTTATGTCATAGACATGGGGGTGCATGACGTAATTATTGGCATGGATTGGATGACTGAAAATCATGTCTTAATTGATTGCGAAGAAAGGAAAATCTCTTTTAAATCTTCAAACGAAAGTAGTCACACTATTCAAGAAGAGCAAAGAAATTGTAAGTCTATTTTGATTTCCACCATGAAACTGAGAAGGGGGCTGAGACAAGGCTGTGATACCTTCTTAATATTCTTCGCAAACGAATTGCAAGATGAACCTGAAAAGGGAAAGGGGGAAAATTGAGAATATGGATAACCTCCTTTATGAATTCAAGGATGTTTTTCCTGATGACCTGCCCGGTATGCCTCCTCCTAGATCATTAGAACATAGGATAGACCTTTACCTAAGATCTGAACCATACTCTAGAGCCCCTTATAGATTCAACATAGATGAACTTAAAGAACTAAAACTCCGACTTGATGACTTGCTAAAGAAAGGGTTAATCAAGCCTAGTGTATCCCCTTGGGGTAGCCTTGTTCTTTTCCAGAGGAAGAAGGATGGGACTTATAGACTCTGCATTGACTACAGGGGGCTTAACAAACGAACCATCAAAAACAAATATCCCCTTCTGCACATCGGTGAGTTACTGAGTCAACTTAGCGGTGCGTGAGTATTTAAAGCTTGACCTACAATCTGGATACCACCAGATCAGAATTAAAGAAGGAGATATTTTCAAAATTGCTTTTCGTACATGATATGGACACTTTGAGTTTACAGTTTTGGCTTTTGGTTGAACAATATCTTTCATCCATTTCTTGATGACTTTATTATGGTATTTTTGGATGACATCTTTGTTTATTCTAAGAATGAAAAGGATCATGAATTGCATCTAAGGAAAACTCTTGAAGTACTGCGTGAACATCAATTGTATGCCAAGCTGAGTAAGTGTTTCTTTGCCAAAGAGAAAATTGTATATCTGGGGAGGGTAATTTCAAAAGAGGGCATTCATATTGATCCTGATAAAGTCAAGGCAATTGTGGAGGCCAACACCCAAAACCGTGAGGGATGTGAGGAGCTTTATGGGGTTAGCACAGTATGAACAGGCTCATATTAAAGATTTTTCCAAGATTGCAAGCCCTTTAACTGAGTTAACAAAGAAAAACAAGGGTTTCTTTTGGTCTGGATCATGTCAAACTGCTTTTGAAACATTGAAAATAAGGGTGGCTGAAAATTGTATATTGAAAATTGATGAACTTGGGAAACCTTTTGTGGTAGAATGCGATGCAAGTGGGGAGCAAATGGGATGTGTCTTGTGTCAAGAGGGGAGAGTTGTGGCCTATGAATCTAGGAAGTTTAGAAGACATCAAGTAAATTACCTTGTACATGATTTGGAATTGGGAGCTGTTGTTTATGCATTGAAGCATTGGCGTCATTTGTTGCTTGGTGTGAAATTTGAATTAAAGACAGATCATCAGAGTTTAAAGTACATTTTCACTCAACCATTGCTTAATAATAGGCAAAAGCGTTGGCTGCAACTACTATGTGAGTATGATTTTGATCTAAAATATTTGGCTGGGAAAGAGAACAAGGTTGCCGATGCATTGAGTCGAAGTCCTATGTGTAATCCGGTTTCTGTGGTGCGTAGTGATTTAATTGATCAAGTCCGAGATGAAGTGAATAATGATCCTTTTTACTCTAACATTATTTCATTTTTGAACTCTCATGTGGGTGAAATGTTTGAGGGGAAGTTTCATTTGTATAAGGGTAACTTGTATTATAACGATCGCTTGTGTGTGTCTGCCAATTCTTCTTTAAAACATCAAATTCTCTAGGAAAGTCACAATACTCCATTTGCGGGACACCTTGGCTTTAACAAAACTTATGCTAAAGTAAAGAGCTCTTTCTTTTGGCCGAATATGCGAGATGATATTTTGCTTAGGATGTATGTGAGTGAGAGGAAAACAAATTGGGTGGAGTACTTGACTTTGGTTGAGTTTGCTTATAACAGTTCTTGGCATATGTCTATTCAAGTGGGACCTTTTGAAGCTATGTATGGTTATAATTGTTCAACTTCCTTAATTTTTTCAGACCCTAAAAACAAGGTAGAAGTTTCAAGGAAAATGATTGAGAAAATGGACCTAGAGATTTCCAAGATTAGACATCACATTAGGAAGGCCCAGAAAAAGAAAAAAGTGTATTATGATGGGCATAATATAAGATCATTGTCTTTTGATGTAGGAGATCTGGTTTTCTTAAAGGTAGTTCCCAAGAGTACTAATCTGATTCTTGGAAAGGATATGCGATTGTCTGCTTGGTTTGCTGGTCCTTTTAAGGTGTTGAAGCGGATTGGGTCTCTTGCTTATAAACTCGAATTGCCTGCACATGTGAAAGTTCATCCCGTTTTCCATGTAAGTTTATTGAAGAAGTATGTGGCTAATCCTCATCATGTTTTGCAAGAGAGATATGATCTTCGAGATGATGGATCATTGAAAATAATATCGAAGATCATATCTCTCCTGCAAAACATGATGAGGATTAGCCTGTTTTGTTCTTCAAGGATTTAGATGTTTTGCATGCTGAATACTCCTCCTTCCAACTCTGAAGACAGAGTCAATTTTGACAAGGGGAGAATATAATAGGACTAATTCTGCAACGTTTTGATAATAATTTTGTTTGGAGTAGCGTTGTTTATTCCAGCGTTTTTCCCAAGTGTAGGACTTCATTATAAACGTTCTCATGAAGTTTCAAATTTTGACCAGGGACACTCCTCGGGAGCCAGTTTTGAGGGTGCTATGGTCAAAATTTGGAAACATTTTGTATGTAGCACTTGTAGTCCTCAACACCAAGAAAAATATTGCTTCTTTGAGTTTTTACAGATTCCTTCATTTCGATACTCGTTTCAGCCCATAGATTAGAGAAAAAGTGAGAAAATGCTGTTTTAGGCTGTTTTTGTGAAAATTGCTGACTTGGAGGTAAACTTTCGGGAAAACTGAGTAGGATATGGATTTTTTGCACCTCACAACTTTCCAAGAGCTCGATGAGACAAACGAATTCATGTGAGACAGCCCCCGTCAAATTTGGAACCGTTTGGGAGATACGGCTAGCTCGCTGAAAATGGCCAGAATTTGTGGACTTAAAAAAAGTTTTGCTAACTCGCGAGTGTGGGTTGCGTTTTGTGGTTTTTATGCATTTGAATGCAGGACGTCTCTTTCCGAACCTAATTTTGGGTTGCTTTAGCTAAAGACTGGAGGAAGATCGAAAATAGACACTTTTTGGCGTGAAGAAGACAGCCAGTGTGCAGAGAGAGGCTATTCGATTGTGATGGCGCCTTGTGATTGAGATTGAGAGTGAGAGTGAGAGTGCGATTGAGAACTGTGCATAGATTGAGAGTGAGATAGCTCGGGGGTGGTCGGCAAGTTGATACGAGCTACGCTCTTCTTGTACTCGGGAATCGATATCAAATACATCTCTGATTTCCTGCGTCTACTCTGTGTACTTGCAAATTTCTGTTATTCAGTTGTTGTATTTTGGTGGGAGACATGCCCAAGCTTGAGGTGCTTGTCGTGCTTGATGACTAAGGTGCTTATCGTGCTTGATGAGTAATGTATTTTTTGTGCTTGTCATGCTTTGTGACTAAGATGCTTGATGTGCTTGTCATTCTTTGTGACTAAGGTGCTTGAAGTGCTTCATGACTAAGGTGCTTGAGAGGCTTGTGGTGTTCCAAAGTCAACACATGTAATAGGACTAGTCTTTGAAGTTCTTAAAGTCGAAAAGAATGTAGCAGGGCATATCCTTCGTTAGCACGATTTGAAAGATTGTTGAATAGTCTATTAAATAGAGCTTATACGAATGAGTTGAAATATTAAGAGAGAACATATATTCTTTTTTTTTAATAATACACTAAAGACGAATTTGATAAAGATTAATGAATAACAGATAGTCTGTCTATGAAAAGTAAAATTGAGATTTTTATTAATATCAATGTTTTATATTTATGTGTTTTAGCTTAAAATGCATGAGTAAGCTTAAAATAAGTTGTAAAAGTAGTGGATATCCAAAAATAGAGGTTTTATGAGTCGCAACCTAAAAGTTGCGTTTTTAGCCAAGCAGAGACGTTTTTCGCAATTCTGTCCGCGCTGCCTTGTAGACCAAACCTATTCCCGTCGTTTTCAGTACCTGGATCGCTCTGTTCTGAGTTTGTTTGTAAAAGTTATGATGAAAACAAACAGAAGGCAGTAGCAGTGTAGTTTACACAGGGACAGACAGACATACAACATCATACAGTTCTCCCTGCTATCAACCAAGAAGTGGATTGTTTCTTCACGGTAGAGTATGGAAATTGAGATTATGAAGGTATAGAATTATGTTTTTTTAACTTTGATTATCATGTTGAATTGGTTGCACGAGTATGTTCTTTTGGCTATTTTGTAGGCGATGCAGAAATCAGTTTGTGAAACAGGATCTGTGCAAAGTGTCATGATAAAAATCTAACCTTTACGGATCGCTTAGCGATCACGTTCTTATATTATTCTCGCAGGTATACTTGGTGCAAAAATCCTGCAGGCTTTTCGAGGAAAAGAAGGATAAAAGCACGACGGGTGCTGCGTTTAAGAATCATTCACCATTCTCTCTTCTGCAAGTGCGAGTGCGAGTGCGAGTGCGAGTGAGAGTGGGAGTGCGAGTGCGAGTGTGAGTGCGAGTGCGAGTGCGAGTGAGACGCTGCATGTAAGCGAATTGAAGCTCGCGGGTGGTCAGGAGGTTCGAGCTCCGTACAACGGAGTGCGCCCATATATATATTCAATTGCTCCTCTGTTGTATCAAACACTATCAATACAAAGATTTCTTCCTCTGTTTTGCTGTCTATCTCTATTATTCGGTTCCCGTGACAATTGGTATCAGAGCGAGCGGTTGATTCTGGATATGGAAGGATACGAGAGGAGGATGAAGGAGCAAGAAGACCTGATTCGGCGACTATGAGAAGATCTGAAAATTGCAAATCGGGAGTGTGTTGAGGCTCTACGGGGCAAAGCAGCACGAGAGCTTGATATCTATGTAGACCTTGATGGCCAACATGAAGGTGAAAACCATGCTAATCCACCTGGAAACAATAATCATCGTGGTGGCACTGGGGTACCGCCAAAAGAAACGATGACGATATGGGAGAAGCGACAACCAAATCATTCTTAACGAAGGCTAAGCTTAAAGAGTTTGATGGCATAAGAAAGATATGCGAAGATTTAGAAGCGTGGATTGAAGAACTCAAAGATTGGGATTATACTTTCAATATCGAGAACACGACCACGAGACTTTCGAATGCTCGAGCAAGGTGATCGATAAGACAATACGTACCAAGATGGCTCAATTGGAGACTTTTGGCGATGCGTACGATAAAGGTAAGTCATCTACCCCTTCTTTGTGATGTTTTATGTCTTTGATACGTCCTTTGAAAGCTTCTGTGAGATCGAATTTATGCGTAGAAGTTGAGATTAAAATTTGAATTTCTTAATTGATTTGGATAGTATTCATTGCTTCTTATCGTCTAAATTGATTGAGAAATTAAACTTGAAATTAAATCGAGAAGTTAAAAGACTTGTGGACTTAACTAGTGGTAATAATAGTTCCACGAAAGAGTTAGTAGAAATTTTTTTATTTTATTTTTTTTCTTTTTTCTTTGAAGAGTCGAAATCATAAAGATGATTTCTATAACATAAACATTGATATGCATGATGTTATCATTGGTATCAATTAGATCATTGAAAATCATGTTTTGATTGATTGTTAAGAAAGAAAAATATATCTTTAATCATTTGATGATGATAAGTCACACTCTTTGTGGAAAGAAAGAGATTCTAAATCTAGTTTTGGCAATGGAATTGATAAGGTGACTTAGATAAGAGTGTGAGACGTTGCTTGTGTTTGCTTGTGTGAGACGTTGCTTGTGTTTGCTAATGAGATTAAAGAGAATCTAGGGATAAACATAAAGACACAAATCGAGAATTTATAGAGGATCTCTTACATGAAGTTAAGGATGTGTTCCGGGACGATCTTCCTGGTATACCTCCGCCTAGAGCGGTAGACCATGCCATAGATCTATATCCAGGAGCGACACCTTATTCCAGATCTCCATACAGGCTCAATATTGATGAGCTTAAAGAGCTCAAGATACAACTTGATGATCTTTTGAAAAAGGGTTTCATTAAACCTAGTGTATCTCCTTGGGGTAGTCCTGTGTTATTCCAAAAGAAAAAGGATGGTACATATAGGTTATGCATCGACTATAGGGGATTAAACAAAAAGACCATTAAAAACAAATATCCTCTTCCTCACATAGATGAACTGCTTAGTCATTTGAGTGGTGCCACAATATTTTCAAAGGTTGACCTTCGTTCTGGCTACCATCAAATCTGCATTAAGGTCGAGGACATTCCAAAGATTTCTTTTCGTACACGTTATGGACATTATGAATTTAGAGTTCTTGCTTTTGGTTTGACTAATGCACCAACAACTTTCATGTGCTTAATGAATAATATTTTTCACCCGTATCTTGATGACTTCATTCTCGTATTCTTGGATAATATTTTTGTGTATTCTACGAATGAAGAAGATAATGCATTGCACTTAAAGAAAACATTTGAGGTTTTGTGTGAACATAAATTGTATGCTAAAGCAAGTAAGTATTCTTTTGCAAAGGATCAGATTGTGTAATTGGGAAGAGTGATTTCTAAAGAGGGGATTCACATTGACCTTGACAAAGTTAAGACTATTGTGGAGTGGCCAACACCAAAGTCATTAAGGGATGTGAGGAGCTTTATGGGTCTAGCACAATATGAGAGAGCACACATTAAAGATTTCTCTAAGATAGCAAGTCCTTTGACCGAATTGACCAAGAAAGACAAGGGTTTTGCGTGGACTTCTACCTGTGAGACTGCTTTTGAGACCTTGAAGGCTAAAATAGCAGAAAATTGTGTTTTGAAAGTTCCTGAGATGGGCAAACCATTTGTTGTGTCCTGTGATGCTAGTGGTGAACAATTAGGTTGTGTTTTGACACAAGAAGAAAGAGTGGTTGCATATGAGTTTAGGAAATTAAGACGACATGAATTAAACTATGCAACATATGATCTAGAATTGCTTGCTGTTGTTCATGCATTGAAACATTGGCGTCATCTTTTGCTTGGTGTCAAATTTGAATTGCGTACTGATCATCAAAGTTTGAAGTATATTTTCACGCAGCCATTGTTAAACAACAGACAAAGGAGATGGATTGAATTGTTGGCTGAGTATGATTTTGACTTGAAGTATTTGTGTGGGAAAGAAAATAAAGTTGCAGATGCATTGAGTCGTAGGCCCATGTGTAATTTGTTGACTGTTGTGCGATCCAATTTGGTTGATGAGATACATACCGAAGTTGAAAACGATTCTTTTTACATGCCTATTTTGAAATTCTTGCGTGAGAATATTGGTGAGATGTATGAGAACAGATATCACTTGTATAAGGGAAATCTGTATTATTATGACCGCTTGTGTATTCCTGCAAATTCTGCTTTTAAGAGTCAAATTCTGCATGAGTGTCATAACTCACCTTTTTCTGGTCATCCTGGATTGAGTAAGACATATGAAAAGATTAAAAGTTCATTCTTTTGGCCACGTATGAAATTGGATGTTAAGAATTATGTGCGTGAATGCTTTCAATGTCAACAAGTTAAAATTGAACATAAGAGGATGCCTGGTGACGTTCAACCCTTAGACATTCCTTTACAGAAGTGGGAGTCTATATCCATGGATTTTATTATTAGACTTCCTACTACTCGTGGAGGGTATGATTCGATCTTTCTGGTGGTAGATAGACTCACAACACAAGCTCACTTCTTTCCTGTAAAAATAATTTATACTGCATTGACCATTGCATACTTGTTTATGAAAGAGATATTTCGTTTGCATGGCATGCCCAAGAGCATAGTGTCTGACAGAGATTCTAAGTTCACTTCTCATTTCTGGAGAGCGACTTTTGACTCTATAGGTACCCAGTTACTCATGTCTACTGCTTTTCATCCTCAAACCGATGGGGAAACGGAGAGAGTGAATCGTATTTTAGAAGATATGTTACGAATGTATGTGAATGAAAACCAATCTAATTGGAATGAATATTTGCCTTTGGTTGAATTTGCATACAACAGTTCATATCATTCATCTATTAGGATGACCCCGTTTGAAGCAATGTATGGCTATAACTATCCCACACCTATAAATTTTCTTAGCTCAAGGAATAAGGTAGAACTGTCACGTGAGATGCTTGAAAAGATGGATAACGAGTTGGCCAAAATCAGGGGGAATATTAGAGAAGCCCAAAAGAGACATAAATTGTATTATGACAAGAAACATCGGGTTGTGGAGTATGAAACTGGGGAGATGGTTTTCTTAAAAGTTATTCCCGAGAAGTCTCATTTAATTCTTGGGAAGGATAAGCGATTGTCTCCACGATTTGCTGGGCCATTTAAAATTTTGAAGCGCATTGGTTCATTAGCTTATAAATTGGAATTGCCTTCTCATGTTAACGTGCATCATGTATTCTATGTGAGTTTATTGAAAAAGTATGTTCCTAATGTGCATCATGTTTTAGAGGACAACTCTAAGTTGAAAGATGACGGACCATTGACTGTAGAAGCAGACTTAGTATTAGATAGACGTTTTAAACATATGAGAAATAGAGACATTGTGGAAGTTTTGGTTAAGTGGTAGAACTATCCAGTAGAGGATGCATCATGGGTTGATCTTAGTGTTTTGCAAAGAGAATTTTTCTCTCTTTAGACCAACTCTGAGGACAGAGTTAATTTTGATAAGGGGAGAATGTAATAGGACTAGTCTTTGAAGTTCTTAAAGTCGAAAAGAATGTAGCAGGGCATATCCTTCGTTAGCACGATTTGAAAGATTGTTGAATAGTCTATTAAATAGAGCTTATACGAATGAGTTGAAATATTAAGAGAGAACATATATTCTTTTTTTTTAATAATACACTAAAGACGAATTTGATAAAGATTAATGAATAACAGATAGTTTGTCTATGAAAAGTAAAATTGAGATTTTTATTAATATCAATGTTTTATATTAATGTGTTTTAGCTTAAAATGCATGAGTAAGCTTAAAATAAGTTGTAAAAGTAGTGGATATCCAAAAATAGAGGTTTTATGAGTCGCGACCTAAAAGTTGCGTTTTTAGCCAAGCAGAGACGTTTTTCGCAATTCTGTCCGCGCTGCCTTGTAGACCAAATCTATTCCCGTCGTTTTGAGTACCTGGATCGCTCTGTTCTGAGTTCGTTTGTAAAAGTTATGATGAAAACAAACAGAAGGCAGTAGCAGTGTAGTTTACACAGGGACAGACAGACATACAACATCATACAGTTCTCCCTGCTATCAACCAAGAAGTGGATTGTTTCTTCACGGTAGAGTATGGAAATTGAGATTATGAAGGTATAGAATTATGTTTTTTTAACTTTGATTATCATGTTGAATTGGTTGCACGAGTATGTTCTTTTGGCTATTTTGTAGGCGATGCAGAAATCAGTTTGTGAAACAGGATCTGTGCAAAGTGTCATGATAAAAATCTAACCTTTACGGATCGCTTAGCGATCACGTTCTTATATTATTCTCGCAGGTATACTTGGTGCAAAAATCCTGCAGGCTTTTCGAGGAAAAGAAGGATAAAAGCACGACGGGTGCTGCGTTTAAGAATCATTCACCATTCTCTCTTCTGCGAGTGCGAGTGCGAGTGCGAGTGAGAGTGAGAGTGCGAGTGCGAGTGCGAGTGCGAGTGAGACGCTGCATGCAAGCGAATTGAAGCTCGGGGGTGGTCGGGAGGTTCGAGCTCCGTACAACGGAGTGCGCCCATATATATATTCAATTGCTCCTCTGTTGTATCAAACACTATCAATACAAAGATTTCTTCCTCTGTTTTGCTGTCTATCTCTATTATTCGGTTCCCGTGACAACACAATCCCTACAAAGAAGAGGGAGATCCCTAAATCTAGGGGCATGAGAGAGAAGACACACACACACACACACAAGGCCAGCCCAAGACTCAATAGGTAATAAGGACACATGTCAAGCACCTACACATGTTGCCTTCATATAGAGCCTAAAGACTATTGGGTGACTTCTAAAGGGGTCCAATGAGAATTAATTATATTTAAATAAGTGTTTAAATCATTTTTCAATCCCTCTCTCTCAAAGGGGAAAGGAGGACACTTGTACAAATGCTATCATGGTTGCTTGATATGCACTATGCATGTGATTTTCTAGGCTTGCAGGGGTCCAATCAAATTCAGGGATGAGCTACAAGGAGGGGTCGTCCAAAGCAAGCTTGGGTGTTCTTGGGGGTAAACTCTCTCTCACAGACACTTACATGCTCTCATTCTCACTTTGTGAAAGTCCAAGAACTCCATCTCCTTAATCTCTAAGCTTGAGAAGTTGAGAGCCTACACCAACACTCTTGGCTATGGAATGCAAATCCAACCAAGAACCATGCTTCAATGCTATTCTAGTTATCTTCTTCAACTCCATTAGTATGCTACTATGCTATGCTAAGCTCTATGAGTAATGGTATGAGAGAACACTATTTCTTCCTTGTAAGGTAACTTCTTCTTGCTATTCGCTACCCTCAATTGGTGCTAGCTCTCTCCACTTTTGAAGGTGTTTGAGGTCTTGAGTCCAAGACCATAGAGAAGTGAATTCTTTCATTTACCTAAGTTATGGGCGTAATTGTGGTGCATGAAGCTCTCTATCTTCAATGCACCATCAAGGTCTCAAGTAACACAAAGCTTGTATTGTACCAAGTCTCTCTTTATGGGAGAAGCTATAATACAAAAGTTTTTTGGAGGGGGACCAAGTCCATATAAATCCGGTCCTCAACTATGATGAAGCTCTCTAATTCTCTCTCTTGCAAAGTATTGTTCATGCCAAGTTAATTAAGTATAATGGTTATGTTGCTACCTCTAATCAAGTTCACCTCTATTTTCTCAAAGTATTTTCAAAAAAATGCTCACTACAGTTTTCTAAACTCGGATATTCTCAATGTTCACAGTCCATTTACATATTTTGGGCAACAATGTGTATCTTCAAACCAGCACAATCGGTTGTATGCTCTGATACCATGTTGAACTGGAGGGAGAGAGAGAAGCTCAATGAGCAAAGATAATAGAGAAGCTGATGGGAAAGGGAGACGAGACACGAGATGACACCACCATCTGCAGGCCCCAAAGTATGCATACTCTACGCAATGAGTGTACATATATAGTGGGGACCTCTACCTATATATAGTATGAGGGTGAGCTCTATACATAGCTCCAATAGTTACAAGGAGACCATAGCCCCAAGCACCTTCTTGTTTAAAGTACAGGAAAAACATTTATTTTTCTTATTGTGTCTCCATTTTCTTTTGTTATTTTGACACCCACTTTGAGGGTGTATTTGGAGGATGAATTTGACGAAGTAATAGGAAGTCGAGTCAATCGACTCCTGAAGAACAAGAAGTAGCCTAGGAGACAAAGTTGAGTAGCAAACTATCCTGGCTACTTCGGTCGGAAGTCTACTTTTGTAAATGCACAAAAGACAAAGTAGCGTGTATGCTTTGAGGATGTTTCTAGTTTATCCTCATCCTCTTTTGATAGTTCCAATAGTTCCTCCTCCTCTCTGAATCTAGTGATGAGGGTAGAAAGAGCAAGAAAAGAAGAAAGATTCGAAGGCACAACAAGAACAAGAAGAAGGCAAAGAAGAGCAGATCCCACCAAAGATCTCAAAAGTATTTAGACAGCTCAAACGAGGACTCATCCTCTTCTAAGAGGTTGGTGGGCTCTATTGAGCAGACATTTTATTGTAAGAGGAATCATTTCTACGTAGCCAACCAATATGGTTTTCTCAAGGAAAAGACCAAGAAGACAAAAGATTTCAAGGAGGGTGGGCACTCCCTAAAGTTTGATACTTTTTTGGGTTTTCAAGATACCCAGATAAGGTCCTCATTTTTGTCCAACAATTTGACATAGCTTAGTCAGGAGGATGCTATTCAGAGCACTCCAAGGTTAGGAGGGAAACATCTATTTGAAGGGAAATAGACAAACATAGTGGTCCACCCTTCTATTACAAGGAAGCACCAACAAAGTGGCTATAGTTCAAGCAACTTTTCACTCTTCTTGACTCACTCATGAGTATGAATGTGATGTGATCACCACTTGGAATCATCTCCGGATGACCAAGGAAGGTACTTTAGACAATTACTACCAGAGATTTTGGGATACTTTTTTGCCGGCTTCTTCCTTAAAAAATATCACCTTTGAGCAACAAATTGAGCGATTTTACTGTGGTGTACCTAAAGAAACATGGGATTATTGTTTGTTGCAGATGTTTGAGTCCATACAACACCTAATGGGACATGCTAAGCAAAGGCTTGCAATGCATGCGGGTACAATTACATATTCATTGATCACCCCTTGACAACAAGTACCCAGAAAAAATCAAACAATGGTAACCGAAGAAGAGGAAACCTTCAAAAAAACAGCAAGTCAAGATCTCGATTATCAACAGAAGAGCAAGCCGAGTATCTCAAAGAGGGGAAGTGTTTTGGATGTAGACAACACGGACATGTGTTGGCTTAGTGCCCACACAAGGCATCGATAGGACAACAAGAAGACAAGCTGGAATGGGAGCTGGTCTCTTCAGATAGCTATTCCAGTGTTGGAGTTCAGGCTACTAATTATCTAGGCAGTTCAATTAGTGAGGACTGAAATAGAGTACTGAAGTATAATAATGTACTAAAATGAAAGACACAAATGGAAGATTGGAAATGGTATTTGTAGGTTCAGATCAGTAGTTCAAGAATAATCAGTACAGTGTATACAGGCTCATATGAAGACTCAGGATTGATTAGAGGAGTAAGTGATTTCAGTGATAAATCTAGAATCCAAGAGCTCGAAAGACAAAAGTGTCAAAAAGGCCTCACCACAGTGTAGCGGGTCCTATTTATAAGCTTACAATTACTACAATAATTGTGGTAATTACTGCCAATGTAGTTGTTCCCGCTTCTCGCTACTGGCATTGTCCTCGCCTTCTACATCCTTCCCTCCTTTCTTAAATTTTGGTATAACCCCAAAATTTCCTTGGCAAGTGCTTGTCGTTTCTTGCTGGATTTTTCTAGTGTTGATTACAATTGGAGTCTGCTCTTTGAGCATTTCTGAAGTTTGGCCTTTTGAGGATTTTTCAGTGGGCAGGGGTTGGACCTGAACCCTAGTTACTTTGGTAGAGAAGTACTCTTTGTCAACCAGAATCCTAGGTTTTTTGGAACTGCTAGCCTCAACGTGTACAACCTTCCTCTTCTATTCAGTGGTCGCCAATTGATTTCCCGGGTCTTCTTCATTTGAAGATTACATTATTGGTTACTAGGATAGGCTTTGGAGTCTAGGCCAGCTTTACTTGGGAAAAGTCCTCTAGAGTAGTAGCACAATACAAAAATTGCTAGACATACCAAGCTTTGAATACACTCTGTGATTTCCACTTGGCAGTCTGTTGTAAAACGTTGTGAGACAAGATCTGGCACATATTGATTTTAGCTTAGCATTCAGCCCTTTTGCGAGCAACATTGCAAACACCTTCTCTGACACATATGTCAGATTTTCAGAGAGAGAGAGAGAGAGAGAGAGAGAGAGAGAGAGAGAGAGAGAGAGAGAGAGAGAGAGAGAGATGAAAACCAAGAGTTAGAGCCACATGTGAGCCATCTTAAGGCTTTTTGGTGATCCTTATAAGAGGCCATGAGGTAAGGGACGGGTAATTCATTATCTGTGTTATATATTGATAACGCTTCCTTTATTTGAGCAAGAGTCTCTTTGGAGGTAAATGAGTAAGGGAGGAAATAATTGTCTACCAATCTCTTTTTGGATTCAACCACCATGCACAAGGTTATTTGTTACCTTTTCTAGCGAGTAATGTATAACTTTTTGTTTAGATCGAGTTTTAACCATGTCTTTGTGAGGGAGAGAATTCTCACGGTATTTCTTGAATGGGGCCTTAACGGAATCAAAGATAAGTGCTTGTGGGAGAGATAGAGCCTTCTCATCAAATAAGTTCATGACACACAACCATTTATGGATTTATTTATGCATATACATTGAGTTCGAATATGTTTAAGATATTTTCCTAGCATTTTTCTTCACGGAGTTCAAAACAAATGTGTGACTGAAATAGTGATTCATGTATCATCGATGAAAAATAGTTTCATTTGTTGAAGGAAGTACATCCTAAGAATTACAAACCCTTACCTTAATGGGTTCCACAAAGCCTGGCAATACAAATATTGCCAAAATTAAGGTGGTGAAGAAATTAACCCAATCCAAAATGCTTTCTAAGAGTAGATGGTATAAGTCTTCCTTCTACATTATAGAGTAATGAAATCTAAACAATCAACTAAGAAAGGGTTATCACCTCCATCCATACAAAATAGCAAAAAATTTCTTTAAGTTTGAATACATTTTATAGGTTTCTACCAACTCTACAAGTTGTTATCAATGTCTTGTGAAGACATTGAAACATGTTTTGTGAAGGCCACAAACTATTTTTTAGAACAATCAGAAAATGTTCAAAGGATTGAAAATTTATTTTATTCTTTCTGGCATAATACTCCTAGTTTACATTTCTACCAAAGCTCAAAAAGCACTATTTGCAAATTGTAACATTATCATGTTTATTGACATGTGAAAATTAGCAGAGAACATGCATTTCAATGATTCACAGCTAATCATTTATTACAGAAATTTACAAATTTCAACTTGTTGGGGCATTAACACTAGAATGGTAACAAGACACTTTTATGTTCCTGGACACTTTTATGTCCTGTTAAGTGACCATTTTTCTTGAATTATTTGAAGAGTATGAAAATGAATTTCTAGGTGCTATATATCCACAAAGTTTCCTTATGAGCTGAAAAAAAATTAGCATTTTTTTGGGAGTATCGATCTCACCATTAACCTTACTCTTGCACAACATTTTTGAACCTAAACTGTGTGAAAAAACGGGTCCTGTTGTTGGCTTTTTTTCAATTTTTGGCAACTACACCACTCTAAACTTCATGTTTGTGAGGTTTATATGGCTAGAGGTTATGCCTTCATAGTTTTCAACATGTTTTGATGCTTGTAGGGAGAGCTAAGTGTTAAAATTGAAAGTTATGACCAATTTACAAGTTTTGCATAATCCTTTTTTTGGCCAAAATTAGCACTTTTATGATTTTTTTGGTGGCTTTCTTGATATCCAAATTCAATTTTGATTGTGTAAGTGTAATGTATAACATAAAGCTAATCTTCCTTGAGTTTTGGGGGACCTAATATGCTATATAGCATAGTATATGATGATGGTTGAGTTTTTTGATTGCTGAAGAATACGATACATTTTAAAGTAGCAAGTATAACTTTCTCAATATTGCTAGTTTCTTAGGCCAATTGTGTGTATTTTGTAGGTAGTAACCATATCTAATCATAGACTACAAACTAAGCTAGATATTGAGTAGTTTCTATGGGTTTCTAGAGGTCATAATGCTAAACCCAGTTTTTTCATGTTTGCTGTATTTAGCACTTTATCATTGCCCCCAAGGTTCCAATTGTAAGAGATCCATTATCCTTTTGACATGCTCCATGGATCCTTTTGAATCCAAAGTCCCAAAGGGAACTAATAAAACATGTATATAGTATCTGTATTGAGCGTGACTATAGAAACTTTGATGATAGGTCCGCAGAATGGCAAAAATGCAACTTTTTTGTACCTATTTTTTGGCCCAAAAAAAAAAATTGTGAGGTAAAAGCAACCATAGTTTTTTTCACCAACCCATTGAAGTTACCGGGGCATTTTATCTCAGGTCCTACAAAAATCCCCACTCTTATTTATATGCAATCAACCGTAAGAAATTGTTGTTTTGGGCAAAATGCACTAGTCCATCAACTTTGGAGGCTTGTAGTTTTTCCATATGTAGTAGTTATTGAACTATAAGCTCATGAAAGGATTTTTCAAAATGAGTGGATCTACTATGGTTTTGGAAATTTTTCCCAAAACCCTGAAAGGACACTTTTTATGTCCTGTTAGGTTACCATTCTAGTGTTAACATGGGCATTGATCTAGCCCATGATTTGAGACTCCGAGGCAATATTATTGTAACTTATGATGCTCTGTTATTTTGCGCCTAGGTGTATGCGGCCAGGCCGTGGCCTTGCAACGCCACAATATTAATGCTATGTTGTTGAGGCTGCTGAAGGCAATGCACTGATTTTTGGTGTGCAAGGGCTATACGACGTTGCAACTGAATGTTGCAGGCCTTCTCCTTGCTAAAGAAGTCGGGAATTTTATTTGCTTCAGCCAGGAATTTGATTAGCATCACAATATTGCTTATAATTGCTTCATGGCGATGGCAGCTAGGGTTACTTGTAGCTAATTCCAAGGAAACTTAAGGCTTGCATGATGAAGAGGCGCTAGGGTTGTAGATGCCTCATCAATATGCATATCACTAGCAGCTGGACCCACCTTATAAATGCACACCTTCTTGCTAGGCACAAAATTATCGCCTACTCCTCCGTGTGTGATCAGACCTCTTCTTATAAGCTGAAATTTGTATGCCCAACTTTCTGGCTTGTGGTAGCTGACAAAAATCTAGTTCTTGCTCATCCTGCTTTGTCACAATCCCCCATTCCTCCTCCTTCACCTTCGCATGCTCCTGCTGCGCATTTTCCTTGGCTCGCTGGCGCTCCTCAGGAGTTGAGAAGGCGGGGTTCACACGTAGCTGCTCCCCCTTGTGGCGGCCCGAGGCACTGTCCACCACCAGCCGAAAACACACAACAGGCCCAAACACTAGACATAACCTCTGCCAGCTCCTCCTCCGTCGTTTACTTGGGGATGTTTCCCACGAACACGCGCGCTCCCACATCCTTTTTGTGGTCCAAAGATGTGCATCTCACAATACTGCTTCTGCTAATTGTGTCCTGCGCTTAGTGCACCATCAATATCACCTTCAACGGATTGGTCGACAAATAAATTGAAAGCGCTTGTGTGTGTGTGTGTGTGTGTGTGTGTGTGTGTGTGTGTGTGTGTGTGCGCGCGCGCACACGTGCGCGCTTCTCTGCGTAAGTGCTCAATTGCCAAATGAAATGGCTTCCTTTCCTTTAATTGGACAATTTTATTTTCACATACCTGCATGCTTTTGATGGTAGGCTAATTTTCACCCCATGAAAAGCAGTATATGGCATTCTCGTGTATTTCAAGTGAAAATTGAAAAGCTAGCGTCCAAAATCTGACGTCATTTCTTTTCTTGTTCAATAATTTGGCTTGGTCAAAGTCCCACGCACATGAGCCTTTCATTATCCAGGAAATCCACAACTCAAAAATTGTACCTAAGATGAAAAGGGCCTAACCACATATGGGGAGAGAGAGAGAGAGAGAGAGAGAGAGAGAGAGAGAGAGAGAGAGAGAGAGAGAGAGAGAGAGAGAGAGATCATGAGGCTTCCCATTGAGTGTTGAGATGTAGAGAGAAAGAGAGAGACGAGACAAGAGACACACCATATACGTTCCCAAAGACTGATTCATATTGAGGACAAGATATAAATATATAGGTGAGACCAAGTTGAGTAGAGTGAGCCATATATAGTTCCAACAACCCCACTCAAACAAAGATCTATAGCTTTGGATGAAAAAACCCTTGGGGAGTTCAAGGGAAAAACCCAAGCCCCTATACAATGTGAAAATATGAACCAACGATGATGATGTGAAAGTGAATTGTGTATCTATGTACAAATATACAAGTGACTTAGAGATCACAATGTGGAAATGTGGAGTGTGCATAGTGCATGGTACCTATAGGATTACAGTGTCATATGTACAAAGCTATTAAAATAGTAGAGAAGCTAATCTACAAAGAGTGAGGCCAAAGCAACTCCAATCTCTGAGCGCAAGAGGATGAAACGTGACTCGTTGAAGACTTTGGTAAGAATGTCTGCAATCATCTGGTCACTTGGACAATGTTCAACCATAATGGTTCCTTTGTGTACTTCATACTTGACATAATGATAATGGACAACAATGTGCTTTGACTTATTATGTTGAACATAGTCTTTTGCAAGACTAATAGCACTTTGGTTGTCACACCGCAAGGGTGGGCTAGAAAGAGGAGAGTGACCAATATCAACCAGCATTTGTCGAAGCCAGATGAGCTCACAAGCTGGAAGTGATTCCGCAATATATTCTAACTCAGTCGTAGAAACTACAACACAATGTTGTTTCTTGCTGGTCCAAGAAACAAGACAACCATTTATAAAGAAGCAATTTCCACTAGTAGATCGCATAGATAAATGTGACCTTGCCTAGTCTGCATCTGTGTAACCCAAAAGAGAAAGAGATTTCATAGAATCCAATGTGAGTTGTCGTCGATAGACCAAACCAAAATTTGTAGTGCCCTTTTAAGTATTTCAATACACTCTTTGCTGCAGACCAATGCTTAAGAGAATGACGTGCAAGATGTTGTCCAAGATAATTAGCAACAAATAGAATATCAGGACGAGTGTTCATGCCAACAAATTGAAGACATCCAATCAAGTTAGCATAAGGTTGATTTGTGACAAGTTGACCGCCATTGTTAGCAGTGTTCTTCGTAGAGCTCGCAAGACAAGGTGTGTTGGCCGAATGTGCAGATTCCATACCAAATTTTTGAATAGTATCTACAATAAACTTTAACTGTCAAAGAAATAAAATACTTTTTATACGGTTCCATTGGATCTGAATTCCAAGACATGAGTGAATCTTTCCAAGATCCACTATATCAAATGCAGAAGACAATAACTTTTTCACTTACTGAAGAAATCTCAAATCATTGGAAACAAGGATGGTATCATCCACATAAAGAGCAAGAATCACAAAACTGCTACCTTGGCGTTTTATGTATAAGTTCGGGTTTGAAGAGCAAGAGATGAATCCTTTAGAGGTGAGAAAAAGATCAAATTTTGTATACCAGGCTCGCGAAACTTGTTTGAGACCATATAGTGCCTTATGGAGTTGAGCAACAAGGTCTTCTTTACTTGGAATAGAAAACCCTTCTGGTTGTTCCATATAAATCTTCTCTTCCAATTCACCATTAAGAAAAGTAGTTCGCACAGCCATTTGATGATGAGCTTCTAAATCAAATTGAACAGCAAATGCCAATAAAACTTAAACACTTGTAATGCAGACAACTGGTGAAAAGGTCTCTTGATAATCAGCACCAGCTACTTGGGAGTAACCTTTTGCAACTAAACGTGCCTTGAACTTGTCAAAAGATCCATCTGCTTTTACTTTTGTCTTGTACACCCACTTACACTTAATAGATGTACGACCAAGAGGTAGTTCGGTTAGTATCCATGTACCTTTAGAGATAAGAGAATCGTACTCTGCTTCCATAACCTCTTGCCATTGATCCTTTTGTGGTGAAGAGATAACTTGATCATAAGTAACGGGATCTTTAGAAGTAGAGAAAGCATTATCAAAAATATCGTCATCATTAGCATGACATGAGCCATGTTCAAAATCAATAGGCAGATCAACAAAAATATCAATATCATCAATGGCAACATTCAGAATGGATGGTTGTGAAGAGGAAAGTTGCTCTACAGGAAGAGTTTCATCATCTGAAAGAAATGGAAAAGCCTGAAGAAATGATTTGGTATGATCAGGATCATCCATGGACCATGAGTCTCCCATAAGTTGTTTGTTAAAAGTAGCATCACGATTCACAATTACTTTCTTCGAGGAAGGATCATAGAGTTTGTAGCCTTTGGAAGTGTCAGAATATCCAATAAAAATAACTTTAAGACTAGGAGTATCAAGCTTTGTTCCTGTTTCTTTGGGAATATGAATATAAGCAATACATCCAAAGGTTTGAAAACGAGATACAGAAGGAATGTCACTTGTCCATGCTGTGATGGGTATCTTACAAGAGAGTGCAATAGTAGGAAGATGATTCTGAATAAATACTGTTGTCAAAGTAGCTTCAGCCCAAAAAACACGAGATAAACTAGAATGAATAATCATACATCTTATAGCATTGAGAATAATGCGATTCTTTTGTTCAACAATGCCGTTCTGTTGAGGTGAATATGGAATAGTGTGTTAATGATGATGAATTTCAGTGTCAGCACAATAACGCACAAACTCTTGAGAAACATATTTGCCTCCATTGTCACCACGAAGCTGCTTAAGGTGACGATCAATTTGAAGTTCCGCAGCCTTGTGGAATTGTTTGAAAACAGGCAAGGCCTTAGATTTTTGTCTATAAGTAGAAATACAATCGTATACCGTGAGAAATCATCAATGAAAGTAATGAAGTAGCGATATTGTGATCTTGAAGAAGGTAGAGGTCCACATATATCAGTATGAACAAGATCCAATATGTCACGAGAATGAGTTGTATTTGAAAGAGGAAAGGATTTATGATTATGTTTTCCAAGAGCACAAAACTCACAAATTCTCATATGGGGATGGGCTTTAAGATCCATACCATGAACAAGATCACGACGCTAAAGATCAAGGATTTTTGAGAAATTAACATGAACAAAATGGTGATGCCATACTTTGCAATCATGATCACCTGGAGTAGTGACAACATTTGCTACAGCATCATTGAGAGAGAGCTTAAAAAAATTACCGTTTCGAGGAGCAGTGGCTATTGCTTGTCCATCTTTCTCAATTCAGCATTTGGTACGATCAAATCCAACAAACAGACCAAGATCAGCAAGTCTAGCAACTAAAAGAAGATTACATTGAAGATCTAGTAAAGGTAATACTCTTCGTAAAATTTGAGTGGAAGAAGATAAGGTACCAAGATATAAGTCTCCAATACCCTTTACTTGACAAGTCGTATCATCAGCAAGATAAACAAATGTTGAACTAGTAGTGGATGATAGCTATGGAGCCACTTAGACTGATATGTCATATTTCCTGTAGCACCAGAATCGACAATAAAAAGTGATCCATCACGTACATGAAGTAATCTGTCTGGAGCAACTGAACATAGGACGCAACTTGTTTCTAGTACAATATTGTTTTGATGTTCATTAGCATATGCTCTATTACGATGTGTGTCAAATCGATGCTTATAGCATGTATGAGTGGGATGATCAGATCATCCACAATATTCACAAGAAGAAGAAAAAGAGTCTCTAGATAAACGTGGTTGTTTCGTGGTAATATTGTGTTCTTCATCATATTGACGTGCCCAAAAATCATCTTCAGTATGGCCATTTCTGTTGCAGTAAGAACATTGCTTATTAGAAAATTTGAGAAGAGAGAAAATATTACCGCGACGGCCATCTATGCGGTTTTCTCATTGAAATGGACGCCTTTGAGCATAAAAAACACATGCCATCTATTGTGACTCAGTCTCCTCTTGTGAAATTATAACTGTATCGACCAACATTACGTCATTTTTGACGTTGAAATCAAGACCATCTTTATAGAGAGAATAGTAATAATGTTATCGTAAGAGGAGTCCTTCACTGTGTCAAGAAGAATTGTAATCAGTTGTTTTTGTGGAACAAGATCACCAACAACGGCAAGTTGATTAATAAAATATTTGAAAGACTCAATATGTCCCGTCATGGGTAGTACCAACTTCATATAGTAACTTGTTAAGCAACCCTCTCAAATAAAGTATTTTAGTAATAGATTTCTTCTGAAAGTTTGCAAAAAGGTACTTCCATACGTCGTGGGAAGTAGGTAGTTCATACATATAAAGCAAAAGGGAATCAATAAGAGTAGAAAAAATATACCAACGAGCTGCTTTATCGCGTCGTTGCCAATCCGTATACGCAACATTCTAATCTTCAAATATAGGTCCTTGAGTGATAAGCACGTTATTATAATTGGTATCAATAGGCTGAGGCGGACAAACACGATTTCCAAGGACAACATTAGAGAGTTCATCGCCTTCAAGAATTAACAATATCTTTGCTTTCCAGCGTGGAAATCCTTGGCCTTGGAAAGGAGGAACAGAACGCTGGCCAAAAGGAAAGCCGTTGACAAGAATAGTCATAGCCATATCTTGTTGTGAGATGACGTATAAGATAAGATCGCAGAATCTGCATGCCATATATGATGAAGAGAGAGAGAGAGAGAGAGAGAGAGAGAGAGAGAGAGAGAGAGACGACACCATCATATGCAATCCCCAAAGTGTGTGGAGAGCACAATCTGAGTACACATATATAGTGGGGACTCCTAGCTATATATAGCATAGGTGTGGGCTCTCTATATAGCTCCAACACCCTGATGCAAATAGGAGTCCCTAATTGTGGATGAAAAAACCCTTGGGGGTACAAGGGAAAAACCCACAACACTATATAGATGCACTATTGTATTAATAAATTTTCAAATTTACAAAAATATGTTCTCCAGGGGCTACATCACTCCATAATATACAACAATGGCCATAAAGGCTCAAAAAATTCTAATAAACACAAAGTGAAGGTTTAAGTTGCAGGAGCTTTAGCGTCTTTGATCCCTTTTATGTGCTGCTTGATGTGATTTTTATCCCGTTGACAACAACAACTCAAGAAACATATCGAGATGTAAAGGTTAGAAATAATCACATCACATTGTCCTTAGAGACGGTTCGTGACGCCGCTCTAGAGACGACATAGGAACAAACGTAATGCCAATGTAATCACATGTGTAGATGACATAGAAACAAACATAATATTGATGTAATTACATGTGCACACAAAGCCGACATGTAATAAACATATTGGCCTCCCCAAGATCTCAATTGACAACAATCATCATCATTGTTTACGTACCATGGCATTGGAAACACTTAGAAAAACTTTGAAATAGGAATCATTGTAGACGGCTGGGTAGTTTTTCTATGTGGGAACGTTCTCTCAGGAGATGGGCAACAAATTACTTAGTAGTTACTATGGTAATTACTACAGTAAACATGAAAGGTATAAATAGGGCCCATTACATTATAAACGGGTTGTTGGCGGTTGGGTTGGCAGTTGGCAATTATCGGGTTAGCAGTTGTGAGCAATTATTATCATTTGGGTTAGCACTTTGACTACACTTGTACTTGAGAATCATTAGCAGATATTGTTGGCTGTACTCTCTCTGTAAATCATATCATATTCACTGTAATCTTTTATCTATAATTCCAATCATGGCAGATATTCCAGCTACACTTACTTCTTGTCCAATACTCTGAATCTGAATCTAAACATTATTTCTAGTACATAAGTCTGATTCTCATTCCAGTATCCAAATTCCAGTCTAGTTTTTTATTTCTGTCCAATTTACTATCTGAAATCTTCCCACACTAGTAGCTGAGATCTTCTAACACTGGAATTAGCTGTCTCAAGAGATCATCTCCAATTCAATTTTGGCGATCCTGGTGGTTAGAGCTGAAGCTCGTTGACTGAACGACTCATCTCCCATTTCGAAGTTTTCAGCAATGGCACCTAAATCAGGTCGTGGCCAAAAATCCACCGTCCGAGTTGATCCTATTCCTGAGGAGTCAAGAAGAGAGTCTGACCCTAAGCAAGAGATGATGACTGACACTGAGGCTCAGGAGGAGCATAGTCAGGCTGATGAGGCGTAGGACTCATAGCAGTCCAGTCATTCTCGATGCCGACGGGCAAAAAGAGAAGCACGGAAAGCCAAGAGTTCTCGGTCCAGGCAGGGGAATGAGGGTACCAAGGGAAGTAAAAGCAGTCATCGCATTTCTAGCAGACAGGCCAAAGAAGACACTGACACTTAGACAGAGACAGAGATTGATTGGGATGCTGAAACTGACAATTGCAAGAAGACTTCCAAGCACCATTCGGAATCCAAGAAGAGAAGTGGCAGGACCAGTGGTAATCAGAATGATTACACAGCTTCTCTGAAAATTTCTTTTCCAATATTCAAGGGAGGTAAAAAGGATGATCCAGATGTTCACATACAGGCTTTTGAGTAGTATGCAGAACTAAAAAATATTGATGAAGATGAGTGGGGGGAATATTTTCCGCAAACCTTGAAGGAGGCAGCGAGGAAATGGTATTACCATTACCCCGTCTGCCAGCTCAGATCCTACAACAAATTGCTTAAAGCCTTCAAGTTGGAATATTCTGACAACAGAGGGGATTAAGACATCCTCTGTGAACTAGATAAGATCAAACAGCGGAATATATCAGTCCAAAGTTATGTGGAAAAGATCAAGGAGCTAACCAGAAAGTTATAGGAACCGCCATCTGAGAAGAGGTTGAGGGCATGGTTTCTGAATGGTTTCAGAAGCAAAAAACTTAGGGAGCAGGAGGTACCAACTCCTACTAAGAAATTCAATGATTTGGTCCAAAGGGCACTGAAGCTGGAACAACAGGCCAAGAAGGAAAAAAGTCACAAGAAGCAAAGATCCAGTAGTAGTAGTTCTGCTACTGAAAGTTCTGATTCCAGTGGGGTGTCCAGTAGCTCCGAGAGCAGCTCTGATGAACGATCCAAGGAGAAGTCAAAGAAGGGATCTTGGACCAAGAAAATAGAAGAAATGGCTAGACAGATTGCTGAAATTAGCCACACAAGACAGCCAGTTCGGAAGATGGAGACTTGGTGTTCAAAATGCAAATCTAAGGACCATATCTCCAATGAATGTGCACAATGTACCTACTGTAAGGCTTTGGGTCATCTATGGAACAATTGTGGCATCAGGATTCATCACTTTAAGAAGGGCAAAGACCTGTCAGTAGTTGCCTATACTGAACTAGTGAAGGTAGAACCCGTCAAGGTAGCTCAAGAGGAGAGACCAGGTACCAGTAGTACTGGTCAGGGACGTGGCCGATTCCAAACGGGTATGGGCCGAGACAGAGGACATGGAAAATTCCAGAATAGGAGTATGAATTGCTACACTTGTGGGAAGTATGGCCATTTTGCAGCCCAATGCCCAGATGCACCTGCAACTACCACTAGTGAGGCTAAGGCACCAGAGCCAGTCCCTATACTGGTAGTCACCAGAAGCAAGGGTGTCGTGATTGAAGAAATTCTAGATACTTCAGAAACACCAGTCAATACTACCAACATCAAGTGGGCTCAACAAAGAGAAATTTGGAAGGCCAAAGGTAGAGAAGGTGGTAGATGAATGGCAAGAGCAGAGGGAACTAGCGGCTAAAATCATAGAGGATTTGGCCAAGAAGCTGCCAAAGCAGCCAGAAAGTTCTGAAGCTAGAGTCATTCAGAGGATATCAGCCCAATCAACTGATAAGGATTAGTTAGTACCGGCCATACTTGAGACCATTCTGGCTGCAGTACAAGGGCTAGCTGATGAACTGAGAGTTGATGGAAGGAGTGAAAGCACTGCAAAAGCGGAATGGCAGTGTGAAGATACCAGTTCTTCGAGCTCTGAAAATTAGTCTGACCAAGAGAGAGAAGAAATTCATGTGAAAATTTGTGATAGAATTCAGAAGTTGACTGTAGAGCTAGAGGATATCAGACTAACTTTGCCTGAAGTGGCCAACTTTATCAGACAGCGCAAGAAAGCTGAGGCGGAGGCCAGAACAGTGGACCTGATGGCCGTCCGAGATGATGAATTTCCACTTATTCAGGTGGACTACAAGGTTAGGAAGCAGTGGGAACCTCTCTCAAGTGTTATCTTGGATGGAGGAGCAGGAGTCAACATAATGGGAGTTCATCTCCAGCAGAGAATGGGTATCACAAATCTGAAGCCAACACCATTTAAAGTGCAAATGGCAGATCACAGAGTGGTACAAGCGACGGGTATGATTGAAAATATGAAAATAAGAGTTGGGAGGGAAAAATTTAAAACCAGTTTCTTAGTTCTGGATGTGCAAGGGACATATGGGATGCTGCTAGGGCGCCCATGGTTGAGAACATCACATGCTGTTCATGACTATGCAAATCAAACCTTAACCATAAAAGGGGCCAGTGGAAGAATTCAGATCAAGACAAACAATACTAGGAGCTGGAGAAAGGAGCTGAGGCCAAAGGAGTTATGCCAGAAGTACAAGGCAAAGAAGATTGAGCGAATGTTAGCAGCCATGAACATATTCCCTTTAGCAGAGATTGACTTGAATGTAGTCTTGCTAGATAAAGAGCAGGCTGACGAGCAGAAAAAGAAATTCCCCGATCAGTTTACTGAAATCAACACAGGAGAAAGAACAGTTCATCTAACTAGAAGGATAGTGGAATCAGCTGATACTGGTATGGTAGAGGAACCAGTACGTTCTGAAGAGAAACCAGTGAATCAGAATACTGATTCAGAAATGAATGGACCATCATGGAATTATGCTGAAGAATCGACCAAATGAAAAGGAAGCGGGCCTAATTGGTTGCTTCCAGACGACCAAGAAGTGGAAGAGTGGAACCTAGGCTTAGAGGATAGTCCTAGGATAATCAAGGTCAACAAGCATCTAAACCCGACAATGAAGGAGAAGGCACTGAGGATGTTCCAAAACTAAAAAGACGTGTTTGCCTGGGAACATACAGACATGAAGGGAGTGTATTCTAAAGTATGTCAACACCGAATACCACTGAAGCTAGATGCTAGGCCAGTACGACTGCAAAGATACGAGATGAACC
The DNA here is from genome assembly GCF_014529385.1 of Adiantum capillus-veneris. NCBI lineage: Eukaryota > Viridiplantae > Streptophyta > Polypodiopsida > Polypodiales > Pteridaceae > Adiantum > Adiantum capillus-veneris. Next base: position 27,002,774 of record NC_140960.1, read on the forward strand.
CCAACTATGCAAAGAAGGTCAAAGAGGAGATTGATAATCTTCTCAAGGCTGGGTTCATCACAGAGGTGGCCAGTAGCGATTGGCTATTTCCCATAGTTGTCGTTCCCAAGAAGAATGGGAAATTGAGAGTTTGTGTCAACTATAGGAAACTCAACGCCCAAACTATCAAAGATCCATTTCCATTACCTTTTATTGACATGTTGCTTGATGAGATCGCAGGTTATGAAATGTATAGTTTCATGGATGGTTATAGTGGCTATAACTAGTTACAGATCGCTCCTGAAGATAGAGCGAAGACCACTTTCATCACCGAGTGGGGAGCTTTCATGTATCTGGTGATGCCTTTTGGCCTTTTAGCGGTGTATGATGGAGATGTTTAATGCATCGTTTCCTCGCCATTTTTATGGATGACTTTACTGTCTATTCAGATGAGGAACAACACCTACTATTCCTAGAAATGGTTTTCAAACGCTGTCAAGAGAAGCGTATTTGTTTGAATCCATTCAAATATGTTTTCTTAGTGTGTAAGGGACAGCTACTGGGACATGTGGTTTCCTGAAACGGAATAGAGATGGCCAATGACAAAATTCAATGTGTTCAACAAGCTAAAGCACCTCAAAATGCTTCAGAGTTGAGCTCGTTCTTGGGTTATGTGAATTTCTATAGAAGATTTGTACATAAGTTTGCTTCTCAAGCAGTACCACTATATGAGCTTACAAAGAAGACCACTAAGTTCAATTGGACTGCTGAATGTGAGGAGAACTTCTAGAATTTGAAAAAAGCCATTATCAATAAACGTGTCCTTAGGCAGCCAAACTGGGATATTATTTTCCACGTACATGTAGATGCTTCGGGATTGGCAATGGGGGCAATATTAGCTCAGCCAGACGGAAGGACTGAATACCCGGTTTATTTGCTAGTCGCAGATTCAGTCAGGCTGAACAAGGATACAACTACTGAGAGAGAAGCCCTTGGAATGGTTTTCAGCGCTACAAAGTTTAGGCATTACCTGTTGGGAAAGATGTTTTATTTTTATGTGGACCATCAGGCTCTTCTGTTTCTGATTAATAAATTCATTATTCAAGGCAGGCTGATCAGATGGATGATGTTCTTAATGGAGTTTGAATTCATAATTTTCCATAAGCCTGGCAAGAATCATTGTGGAGCTAATTTTCTCTCAAGAAGTACGGAAGGTTATTCAGAATCACCCTTGAGAGATGAACCAGTGGACGCTCACTTATTTCAGCTAGAGGCAGGAGAATCAGTTGATCCTGAATGGTACAATGGGTATCAATTTCTTTCCCAAGGTGCTTTTCCAGAAGACTGGAAATAGAATCAGAAGAAGGCCTTAGTCATTAAGAGTTTTAAATTTACTATCATCGGAGGATTACTTTATAGAATGGGTATTGATGGTATACTTCGACGTTGTGTCCCTATGGAAGGAAGAATGCAAGTGATTTTAGAAGCACATAATGGTGAATCTGGTGGACATTTTTCCAACAAAGTAATCTACAAGAAGATTCTGCAAGCTGGTCTGTGGTGGCAAACGTTGATTGCTGATGTCAGAAGTTTTTGTAAAACTTGTGACATATGCGAAAGAATGGGTCGACCAACAGCTACTGATATGACTCCTTTGACGCCAGTACAACCACTGGGAGTGTTCATGAAATGGGGACTAGATTTTATGGGACCTTTTAAGAAGGTTACCCCCATGAAGAACAAGTACATAGTAATGGTTACTTGTTATGTAACCAAGTGGGTTGAAGCTAAAGCTCTTCCTGACAACACAGCCAAGTCAACTGCAAGGTTTCTATTTGAGAATATTGTCTGCCGATATGGATGTCCAGTAGAGCTTGTGTCAGATCAAGGAACACATTTTATCAATGACATTATGGAGATCCTATCGGATATGCTTTCAGTCAAGCATCGGAAACCTACTCCTTACTATCCCAGATGCAATGGACAGGCTGAAAGTAGCAACAAGACAATTGAGACTATTCTCACTAAGGTGGTGCAAAAGAAACCAGACCAGTGGGATTTGAAACTCAAGACTGCTCTATGGGCGTATAGGACAACTTATAAGGTCACTACTAGACTGACACCATTCAGAATGGTGTATGGAACTGAAGCTGTGGTTCCTATGGAGTTTGTGATCCCAAGTCTGAGAATGGCTGTGAAGTATGGCTTATACTTCAACCATAATATGAAAAAGCGCCTAGATGAACTGATGCAGTTAGATGAACTTAGGAAACGGGCTATGTTGGAACAAGAAATTTTTCAACAACACAGGAAGAACTGGCATGATCGACGAATTAAGGTTCGGGAATTCCAGAAAGGAGATTTGGTGCTTCTATATCAGTCCAGACTGGGTCCAAAGAAGCCAAACCTGAAGATTGCCTGGGCAGGACCATTTGAGGTAGACTGGGTCTTCTCCAATGGTACAATCAGACTAAAAGATTTATCTGGATTATTGTTTCCAGGAGTATATAATGGTGCAAAGATTAAGCTTTATTATTCATAAGCTAGAGAGAATGAGCAAGAACAAGGTACTAAGGAATTGGGAACTGCAGATCAAGGAATACCAAAATCAGATATTTTTGGGCTTTTTCATGTGCAACCAGTTCCAATTTCAGAAACAGTGCCAATTGAACCAACCCAGACTGATCTCAGGATCAATACCAGTGCAATCAAGACGGAGCGGAAATCAATCAGATATCAGTGGGAACACACTTTTCAATTCTCAAGCGCCCAATGGTCAAATGGTATGCCGGCAGTAATCATTTTAAGGATGGGTATAAGTCTTATCTAATGCATGTTTTCCACGACAGCGGCGACGCACGCAAGTCTAGGAGCGGCGAGTGGTGGAGCTTTTATGGCGCGAACGCGTATAACAGTCAGGAGAGTTGGCATTTTTCCTCGCAAATCCCTTGTGCGATGCTTTCCTCCTGTTACTCATTTGCCATTGCCGAGCTCCGAGGTTTCTTCGCTACAGCTGCAGACCTCAACCTCTGAAGAGACAGTGGACTATAGACTAGCTTTGCCAGCCACACCGAGATACGGCTTTGACATATCAAGTAAGTCCTCTTCTTCTTCACCTGTTTCTTCATCTTCATTGTGCATGGGTAGAAGGAAGCACTCGAAAAAGATGCAGGATTCTCTTAATGAAACCCAAGCCATTGTTACTGTGGCCAAGGAAAGTCTTCCTCTCATCCCGCACATTAAAATTCAGCGATATGTGTTCACTGATCAAGATATGGCCTTGTTGCATCTGTGGGAGTTGCGAGTTGTGTTGCAAGCCACAAAAATTGATCTCGAAACAGCCATCATTAGCAGGTCCTAGATTCTTTCAACGCTGAAAAGGGCAGTGCAATGATTTATGGAAGAAAGATAATAGTCACACCAGAGAACATTGCAGATGCGTTCAAGATGCCAAATGACCCTACGCCATCTGTGGCAACATCCGAGCAGATTAGTGAAGTGTTGAAAGAAGACGAGGCTGCTAAGAAGAAAAGAAAGAATGGGGGACAAGGGATTTCAGTAGCAGGACTGGAAGCTCGCGCACCTTATAGGTTTGTAGCTGAAGCTATCAGTTTGAAGAACAACCCGACATATGTGTCAGAAAAGCTTTTTGCTATGCTGTTAGTAAAAACATTGGATTCTTCAGTTCCTATTAATCTATTCCAGATACTATCACATAATGTGCTTCAACAAACAACCAAGATGAAATCCCAGAATGTGTTTAAAGCTTGGTATGTTTGGCAGTTTTTGTATTGGGCAGCTGCTCCAGATTCCCACGACCAGGTGCGAATGGCTTGGAGTTTGAAGCCATATCCAGAATCAAAGAATGTTAATTTGTCTTCAGATGACAAAGCCATAGACAGTCAGACTACTCCAACTGGTCTGAAAAGGAAAGCTATCGAAGAGCACGCAAGAAGTTCGAAGAAAGCGAAGACGACACTGACGAAGAGCACTGCTTTTCTAAAGATGATAGAAAGTCAGGTCAAAACTGTGATTCCTGAAACGGCTATAGTTAGCCAAGTTGACAAGCAACTGGCTCAAAATACGGAGGTCAATTAGTCAGAAGGATAGATTATAGTTGCTACTGGTAAAGGCAAAGATCAAGGCAAAGCTGTGACTTCTGAGAAGGCGGCAGACCACTTGGCAACAGAGAAACAACTGAAAAAGGGTCAATTGGACAAAGGCAAAGGTCCAGCATCTCCAACTTTATTGGGTGTTCCTATTCCAAATAATGAAGAAGCTTTGCACCTAATAAAGAAGGACAGGTTGCAGCGAATGCACACCCATCCACTCAAAGGGCGTTTGATTCTACAGAAACCTGATTATGAGGCCTTTTCTTATATGGGTCTAGTCACACAGTATATCAACCCACTGATTCTGACCCAGCCACAGTTAAGGATGGATGCTCAGTCCTCATACAGTCTTCATGGAACACTATTGTGAACTGTATGGGACAAATGATAGATGCTGCGGTGTCGTGCTCTGGCACGTATATAGTGTGAAATAAAAACATTCACCTCACTTTTGACACTTCTCAATGCATGGAAAGAAAAACAATAATGTACATATTGTGATATATGCTAAAGCGGCTGCTGCGATCGCTATCATGTACATACTTATCCGGGGAGTCATGGCCCTGGATGTGGCTCATTTGCGTGCTTTTTCACTTGATAATATGCTTAATTTGGTTTGATAATGTACATAGTCCAAGTGTTTCATGGTGGCACACTCATCTCGCCTACAAAGACTGATGCGGGCAAAAACTGCCAAAAATAGCAGTTAACAAGTGCCATTGCAGAATTGCATGGAAAGTGACCCAAAATGGTATATTAATGAAAAATGATGCTTATCTATGCTTTTTATGTGTATGCGAGTGATCCCACAAATTTAGGGATTTTCTTGACTCCGTTTGGGATTTTTCGCATCAAAAATGACATTTTTTGGGTAAAAAATGAGCTGAAAATGGCCTAGCTTTGGTCCAAAGTGGCAAAATGGCCCAAAAATTGACACATCAGCTCATAATGCCATGGGGAAGAGAGAGAAGAGGTATTTTTACAGAAAAAACCTGCAATTGATCACTACTGTTGAATAGCTTCCATGGTTGCCCAATCTATGTGTGCTGCAGTCCCGCCTCTTCGCAATCTTGTATCTGAGCTTGTGAGGGAGTGAATTAGGGATTCCCCTTATCAAAATGGTGTGTGGGCTTCTATATAGAAGCTCTTAAATCTCTGCAAACTCAGAAAATGGTTTCCGTGAAGGAGGAAGCTTGAGTATTTGTTTCAACTGTTTGATGCTACGACTATGTAATTGGGGGCGAGGCTACATGATACCACCAAAGAGGTTTGGGTTTTGATTGAGAATTGTGCTTGTATGAGAATTGAGGTTTTATGGTTGAACATTTAGTGTTCCTAATTGCTCTTTTAAAGTAAAATTGGATGTGATTTGATGGTCCTCTCATCATAATCTCGACTACGAAAACAAGCAGACTCCAAGCACAATAGGAAAGAGGGTTTGTGACTTTGCTGTCACGAACGCTTTTAGATTTTCTGTCACCCTTAGAAAGAGGGTTGGTGATTCTCCACAAATGCTTTCCACAAAGTGTTTGTGACTTTCATCACGAACTCTCACAGCCAGAGGTTTTGCACCTTCGCAGCTAGACCGCACACATTCCGACATTTCTGGTGAACCCGACGCGAAGCAGCTGGGGTGGGGGTTCAAATACTTGTTTTGAAAGGTTTAATTATAAATAATTAAAGCTATGGATCAACAAGAGCAACAAGGGATGCACTTTGATAATGCAAACATGCAGATGTTTCAAGCATTTGCCATGTATATGCAGCAACAACAAGCAGCAGAAAGAAGCCAGATTTCAACCACAAAAGCACTACAGTCCATTGTGAAGAGAATGGCCCAGTTTGATGGCAAGGACATCACAAAGTATCTACGAGATTATATGAAGGAAATGGAGTTGAACCGAGTGTGTGAGGAAGACATGGTTCGAAGTTTTGAGCTAGTTTGTGTCCCAGAGATTAGAGACCATATCAGGGCAATTCAAAATGTTCATGGAAGAAATTGGGAGGAATTCAAGCTTGCTCTAAAAGAAGACTACTTTATAGAGGACTCTGAGAGGGTGACCAAAAGAAATTTCTTAGATTGGGTTGCAAAGCCTAAAGAAGGGATTTCTGCTACAGAGCTTTTCAGAGAGTTTGAGAGATGCTATGCTCAACTATCACAAACTGAACAAGCTTCCTTGGATGGGGAGAAGGTAGAACTTTTCCTACAAGCAGCAGGCAAAGAAATTGAAGAAAATTTAGAGATTCTCTTGGAAGACAAAGATACAGATCAAGGTTTGAAGTCAAGTTGGAATGATGTACAGGATGCAGTCTCCCTATTGGCAAAAAGACAACGCAGAAGAGACAAGATGGTGGTGAACAATGGTGCTCCAATTCCTGATATTACTGAGAAGCAACCAAAACCTGCTATTGTAGCTTTTAAGGATGATGGGTCTATGCTTGAAGAACTTGTGAAGGGCATACGCGACCTGAAATTAAAGCTAGCAAGGCTTGAAGAAAAGGGGAAAACATCTGGACAATCATCAAGTCAAAGACCTCAGAACACAGAAGGATTTGTAAATAGGTGCATTTGGTATGATAGCCCAGACCATCCAAGAAGGGACTGTGAAAGCTTCAAAGATGCCTTGAGTAAAGATCTTGTTGTTGGGGTATAAAACCCAATGTGGTCGCCCAGGTAAGTGGGCGGGCCGCCAGGTATGTACACACATTCTATTGTGAAAACCTAATAAGAACTCACTATGCTCTACACATTACAGTAGAGCGAGTTCACCATATCGTCGTGCTCTTCATCTCGCACTCTCTCTCGCGTCGCACTTCCGCTCGTACTCCTTCAACTGGTATCAGAGCTCAGATCGAGGCTCGGGGCAGCATTGCAGGCAGCCAGAGTCACCTGCTCAGATTGGGGTGAGATTCGACAGGCGAAGACACGGCCCCAAATCCTGTGGGCAAGCCCGTAGGGCTTGGTGGGCTCAGAATTTCATTCTGAGGTCATCTCGGTCACCGTTCGGCTACGACAAGGTTTTGCACAGGCCATTTTCGACTACGTGGTCTCGACGGGTGCAGATCCGGACTCTGCAAATTTGGGTTTTTTTGGCCTACGACTGCAAGTGCTGAGGATATCTGCACTTCCAGAGTGCTGATTTGTGGTTGTCTACACAACGAAGGAAGCGCACAGTTCTTGGAGGCGTGTCACATACGACACGGGCGCACCTACACACACACTGTAGGCGACATCCACTAGTTCATCAGGTAGCTTGTGTTTGCTGCTTGATATTCCAGATTTCATCCTGACATTGCAGGTACTTCCACATGGGATGTATTGTCAGAGATAATGTATGTATGTTGAGGGTTTGTTGGCTGTGAGTCACGCAGCAAACAACCGCCGCAGCGGTTACAACATACAGTGGGAAATTTGTGGATGTATGACTTTGTGGGAAGTCTATGTACTGTCAGATTTACTGCAGCCTTTGTTGAGGGTTGAGTGAGGTTTTATTGAGCTGGGGGATTCTCGAATGTTGAGATCCTTTCGGTGATACAGGTCTTGGAGCAATCCCTCGAGCACCCTTAGATAGGCAGCTAGGATGTATTGACTGTGAGTTAGACAGTTGGGATTGCATCTTTGCTTTACTGTCGTTGAGGCATTGTCGCCGTCTATGCTTACAGCACAGTGACAGGACAGTGGGAGACAGTACAGGTGCAGGACAGGTCTACCCACAGCTTACAGTGTTACAGAGACAGTGTTTTTGAGCTGTTTTTTGGTCTGTTTTTGAGTACACCAGAGCCATTTTTCAAAGGAGACTCTGCCGAAATTTCTACAGAATCTGAAGCTTTCTTGGTGCATTTGACAGGTTGATATTGGTTCAGAGGTCAGTTTACAGGGGAAACTCTGCTGAATTTTTCCCAGGAAAGTAAACTACTCTGAAGCGTAGCTATGGCTGGATCACAGGACACTGCTCTTTACAATATCAAGAAGCTGGATGGAACCAATTTCCCATTGTGGAAGAAGCAGATTTGGCACGTGTTGGTACAAAAGAAACAGATAAAGCCTATAAAGCTCAAAGGGATAAAACCAGAAGATATGGACGAAGATGAATGGAGCGAAATGGATGAATTGGCACTTTCTACCATTATGCTGACTTTGGCAGAAAGCGTTTACTTCAATGTAGCAGACGAGATGTCAGCTTATGAAGCATGGACAAAGCTGAGTGACCTTTATGAGAAGCAGAGTGCAGCTTCACAGGTATACTGGCTTAAGAAGCTTGTTGACTTGAAGATGAAAGAAGGGACACCTATGTCCAATCATCTGAATGAATTCAACACTATCTACAGTCAGTTGTCAGCTCAAGGTGTCAAGTTTGATGAACCTGTTAGAGCCATGTTCCTGTTGATCACATTGCCGGAAAGTTGGGACACTTTTTGCACAGCTTTGAGTAATTCTGCACCTCGAGATGGTTTGACCATAGTAGGTGTAGAAGGCAGTCTGCTTACTGAAGAAACCAACAGAAAGACAATGGACAAACGCAAAGGAACAGCCTTATTTTTCAGGGGAAGGCCCAAAGAAAAGGACAGAGGTGGAAAGAGGAATCAGTCTCGTAGCAAGTCCCGCAGTGCTAAAGGCAAGAGTGACATAGAATGCTACCATTGTGGCAAGAAGGGTCACATGAAAAGAGACTGCAGAGAATGGAAAGCAGCAAAAGGAAAAGAGAAAGCCAAAGACCATGGCGAGAAGAACAAGTCCTCAGTGAAGATTCAAGAAATAAATGTGACAAACACTGTTGCAGAGGATGACAGTCTAGTGTCAGGAGAAATCTACTTCTTGAAGAATACAATGGACTCAGCTCTTCTTACAGCATCTGATGGACATGCACTGAGTGACTGGATTATAGACTCAGGGGCATCACTTCATGTGTCTCCAAACAAGGAGTGGTTTACCTCTTATGTGACCACTAAAGATCATGTTCGGCTAGGCAATGGGCAGACATGTGAGATCTTAGGTGTTGGAGATGTTCAATTGAAGTTTCAGAATGGCTCTTCTTTCACGCTGAAGAATGTGAGACATGTTCCCGCAATTACAAATCAGTTTGATCAGCACAGGTTTACTTGATGATGCTGGCTACGTCACCACTTTTGGACAGAACATGTGGAAGATATCCAAGGGTTCTATGACAGTAGCACATGGAGTAAGGTCTGGAGGACTTTACATGATTTATGTATCAAATGTCTCTAAAAATGTAATCAATGTAACCGATTAGCCGAACATTTCTTTGTGGCATAGCCGGTTAGGACATATGTCCAAGAAGGGAATGGAAATCTTGTCTCATTCTGGTTATTTGCCTGGCTTTTCATTTAATGATTTTGAATTCTGTGAACATTGTCTGTATGGTAAGCAAACACAGCAGCCACATAAGCATAGAAGCAGTAGAAGAGATACACAATTGGCACTTGTTCATAGCGATTTGTGTGGACCTATGCCTAACCTGTCTCTAGGGGGAGCTTCTTACTTTATGACATTTATAGATGATTACTCGAGGAAAGTATGGGTTTACTTTCTCAAGCACAAGGATGAAGCGTTTAGTGTTTTCAAAACGTTTGTGACACTTGTGGAGAATCAGAGTGGCAAGAAGCTTAAATGCTTACACACTGACAATGGTGGAGAGTATGTTTCAAAGGCCTTTCAGGACTTTTGTGAGTCAAAAGGTATAGAACGTGAACTTACTGCTCCTTACAATCCTCCTCAAAATGGTGTTGTTGAGAGGATGAATAGGACCATACAAGAGAAGGTCATAAGTATGTTGTCTAATGCACAGCTGCCAAATGGGTTTTGGGCTGAAGCTGTATCAACAGTTGTTCATCTTATAAATAGATCTCCTAGCAAGGTTTTGCAGAAGGATTCAGTGGCAGAGATGGTATGGTCAGGCAGAATGCCCTCATACAAGCATCTCAGAGTCTTTGGCTGTGAAGCATATACTCATGTTCCAAAGGAATTTAGGAACAAACTTGAGCCAAAGAGTAGAAAGTGCATCTTTCTAGGCTATGGTAATTCTGGTGAGATGGGGTACAGACTTTGGGATCCTGAATCCAGAAAGGTTATCCGCAGCAATGATGTTCACTTTAATGAAGCCAAATATCATTCTAAACCAGAGAGGATTGAGGAGATTAAAAGAGTTGTCTTCCAAGAAGATGGACCTGCACGTGCAAGACAAAATGTAAGGGCTCAAGAGGAGCAAGGACAGGATAGAGTGGAACCACAGGTTATGGCTGAGCCTCAGCCACCTATTTTGCGTAGATCGGGACCTATCACACGACCTCTTGATCGGTTTGCTCCATCTATGAACTATGTCATGTTGACTGATTGCAATGAGCCTTCATGTTACAAGGAAGCGGTGCAAATGAAGGACTCCGGGAATTGGCAATTGTCCATGCAGTCAGAGTTGACAGCTCTGCATAAAAACCAGACATGGAAGCTAGTTAAATTACCACAGGGCAAAAAGGCTCTACCTTGTAAATGGGTTTACAGGTATAAGATCACCACTCATGATACTCAGCCAAAGTACAAAGCAAGGCTTGTTGCCAAGCGCTTTAAGCAAGAACAAGGCATTGACTTTGATGAAGTCTTCTCTCCGGTGGTCAAGATGACTACATTGAGATGCTTTCTTGCATTGGTTGCCATATTAGATTTGGTCTTGCACCAAATGGATGTCAAAACAACGTTTTTGCATGGTGATTTAGATGTGGAAATTTACATGCAGCAGCCAGAAGGGTTTGTTGAGAAAGGCAAGGAAGATTGGGTATGCCAGTTGTTAAAGAGTCTTTATGGCTTAAAACAATCACCGAGGGCATGGTACCATAAGTTCCACAAGTTTATGCTTTCTCAAGGCTACAAACGTAGTGAGTTCGATCACTGTCTATATACAAAGAAGGCTAAGGATGGCAGTTGGCTGATCCTTATTTTGTATGTAGATGACATGTTGATTGTTGGCAAGCACTTGGAAGAAATTTCAGCTTTGAAGTCAAAGATGGCAAAATCGTTTGACATGAAAGACATGGGTGAAGCAAGTCATATACTTGGTATGCGCATTGAGAGAGACAAATCACAGAAGTTGATTTGGTTATCTCAAATAGAGTATATTGACAGGGTTTTGCAACGTGTCAATATGGAGAAGGGAAAGGCATTGAGTGTTCCATTGCCACCATATGTGAAACTTAGCAAACATGATTGTCCTATGTCTGAGGAAGAAAAGGATGAAATGGATAAGATTCCATATGCGTCTGCAGTGGGTAGTTTGATGTATGCAATGATTGCTACACGTTCGGATATTGCATTTGCAGTGGGAGTGGTTAGCAGATATATGTCAAATCCCGGCAAGAAACATTGGGAGACAGTGAAAGGAATATTGAGATACCTGAAAGCTACAAAGAGTATGCATATATGCTATGGGAGTCAGGAGCTAACTGTAAAGGGTTTTACAGACTCAGATTATGCAGGTGACTTAGACAACCGAAGATCTACGTCAGGGTATGTCTTTACATTGGCTGGAGGAGAAGTATCATGGCGTTCTACATTACAAGATTGTGTTACTCAGTCTACTACAGAGGCTGAATATGTTGCAGCATCAGAGGCATGCAAAGAATCAATTTGGCTTAATCGACTAGTAACAGATTTGGGAATCAAAGAAGAGATGCCTGTGTTATATTGTGATAGTCAGAGTGCTATACAATTGGCTCGCAATCCAGTTTATCACTCAAAGACAAAGCATGTGGATGTGAAATATCATTTCATTAGGTAAATGCTTGAGGATAAGCAAATTCAGCTTGTCAAAGTTCACACCACAGAAAATCCTGCTGATCTACTTACAAAAGGACTTCCCTCAGAGAGCTTTGCGCATTTTCGCAAGCACTTAGGTGTAGGGTAGCACATCACTTCTCTACATCTCTTGTATATTAGCTTCTATCACACTTAAAGTACCACATTGGACTTTAAGTGGGAGGTTGTTGGGGTATAAAGCCCAATGTGGTCGCCCAGGTAAGTGGGCGGGCCACCAGGTATGTACACACATTCTATTGTAAAAACCTAATAAGAACTCACTATGCTCGACACATTACAGTAGAGCGAGTTCACCATATCGTCGTGATCTTCTTCTCGCACTCTCTCTCGTGTCGCACTTCCGCTCGTACTCCTTCACTTCTCTTCTTCAAAGAAGGGAAGATACATCTTAGTGAGACAGGGAAGCCCTTGGCGACCAACTTTGGCAAAGGAGGGATGAAAAAGATACTTGAGGACATGGAAACCAGTCATGCTATCTCAATGGTTAAAGCAGCAGCATTTGGCTTAATGGCTGGTCAAGTCATACTCAAAGGGTCAAAATCTATTGAAGACGTGATTGAGGATGGTGAAGATGTTTGGCCATCTGCGATGGAGTTAGCTATGAAGGGAAAGTTGACTAAAGAAGTCTTGCATGAAGCAGGAGATCGTATCGGTCTTGAGACTGGGTGGAATGAACCTGTAGATGCCTTGTCAGTGCATGCCTACATTGCAAAGTGTTGAGGAAACAAGGCACTTGTTGAAGAAAAACGCAGGAGAGAAAATGGGGATGAAGGCCCCTCAAAGAGGGCTACTAGAGGTGGAGGGAGAAAGGATCCGAGTCCCTCTCAAGAGCCCATGTCAAGGGAGTCTCCATCACAAGAAGTACCAATGAGAGATGCTGCACCAAAGGAGAAGCAAGATAAAGAAAAGAGCAAGGGAAAAAGCCCATCATACAAGCTACAATCAGATATTGAAGCTGCCACAAATTTAAAGAAAGTTTTAGAGGGAAGGATCTTAAATAGCAAGGTGGAGTTTACATTGGGAGAAGTCCTTGGCATTGCAAAAAGAGAGTTCCACGAGGAAATCATTGATATCATAAGAAGGAAGCGACAAGCTTTAACAGAGTCTATCCAATCAGAGGCTGAAGAGAGTGCTTCAAAGACACATGTGATACAAGTACAACAAACAGATGAAGATGAGAAGTTTTTAAGCTGCTACCAATCTTTGGGCGGTAGTGTTAAATTTGAAGATGAAGATGAAGACGAAGCCACTCATAAGAGCTACTATTCTAGAAACCATTGGGCAAGGGCTACAACAGAAACCTTGGTTAAGGTGGGAGATCTTGAGGAGCCTTATGTGGCCTTGATAGACCATGGTTCGGAGATTAACCTGATGTCCAAGAGTCTCTATATGAAAGGAAAGTGGCTAGTTGATACTGACCATGGGTGGATGATTAGGGCTGCAAACAACTCATCCGGGGATCTCTATGGTGCTTGTCCAAATGTTAATGTAACCATAGGGGATGTGAAAGGTGAGCAAAATTTCCTTGTTCAAGAGATGTCAAGCTATCCTCTAATCCTTGGACAACCATACATCACCGCAGTGCGAATGGAGACAAAAGTGTTGGATGATGGATCTGCCTATGCCAAGGTCAAAAGAAAAGATGGAAAACGAGCTGTTCAATTCTTGACAGTTTGCGTTGACCATGAGCGAAATCGTGACAGCTTACGGGACCATTCTCTACCAAAACCAAGCAAGGAGTTTCGAGATCAAAGGGAGATGAGGGGTTTTGGCCGAGTACCATTGTAAAGCGGGAGTGGAGTGGTACAGAAAGAAAAAGGTTCTCGCCTGATCCGAAGGGAGACAAAGCTTTTTCTACAGGTGCCCTAGTAGCAAAGGATGGATTAGTATCTTTCACAACTCTTGGAGATTTAAAGAAAGGACAAAAACAATATGTAAATAGTGTACATAGAAAATACAAAAACCATAATTTGCTAGATGAAGACGAGTACATTTCAGGTGTTTTTGAGGAGGTTTCTTTTGTAGATACTATGGGTGATCTCAATGCTATAACAAGTTCTAGTTTTCAACAAGGAAATGACCTGGTAAAAGTAGCTTCTATGGACATGTATAGAATCATTGAGTCTTTCAAAGATGAGAAGTTCTTCAATGTAGAAAAAGATCTAGAAGTGCGAGTGGAGACGAAGTACAAAACTATAGCAAAGAAGGTGAAACCAGTGGCATTGCCTTTGCCTATAGATTGCAAGGAGACGATGGATCAGGCTTCTTTGCAACCTAGTCTCCGAGATCCAAAAAGAATTGGACACAAGTTTACGCAAGAGTCATTGAAGATGTTAAAAGTTGGAGGCAATGACTCCTTGACAAATATTGAAAGAAAATGCTTTGAACAAACACTCTCCAAACATGGAAAAGCTTTTGCATTTGAACCGCATGAGATAGGGTGTGTGGATCCATCTATAATCGAACCAATGGTTATATTCACTACATCTCATGTGCCTTGGAATCTACGACCAATTCCAGTGGCAAAAGCACTCTTGCCAAAGCTCATAGATTTACTCAATGAAAATATAAAGATGGGGATTTTGGAACCTTCATGTGCCCCCTACTCAAGCAGATGGTTCACAGTACCAAAGAAAAATGGAGCTCTACGCTTCATTCAAGACATGCAACCTGTCAACAAAGTCACAATCAGGAATATGGGTACAGGACCAATTGTAGATGTGTTTGCAGAAGCATTTGCAGGAAGGGCAATATATTCTATGGGGGATTTGTACTCAGGGTATGATCAGTTCCAACTAGCAATGGAAAGCAGGGACTTGACTACCATGAGAACACCCTTGGGTTTGGTAAGGATGTGCACCTTACTACAGGGAGCAACCAACTCGGTTGCGCACATGATGAACGGTATGAACAAAGTCCTTCGTGACTTCATACCTCAAATTACAATGCCTTTTCTTGATGACGTTCCAATCAAAGGATGGGACTTAGCTAAAAAAGATGAGGCTTTGGATTCGAGGGGGTGCCGTAAATATGTAGCAAACCACATCAATGATTGTGATAGAATTTTAACAATGCTGGAAGAAGTGAACCTTACATTATCTAGGCAAAAGTCAGTGTTTGGGATGAAGAAATATTGATAGTGGGACAAGCCGCCGACCTTGTCCAACTAAAGTGGATGCAATACAGAGGATGAAGGAAGTATGCGTAAACATCACGGAGGTGAGAAGGTTTCTAGGTGCATGTGTCTTCTATCTCATATGGATTCCACATTATGCACATGTTGCAGATCCTCTTTATCAATTGCTAAGGAAGAATCAAAGGTTTCAATGGAATGATGTATATGTAAAAACTATGAGGAAGTTGAAGCAATTGTTGATGTCTTCACCAACTTTGAGAAAGATTGACTATGAGTGTGGAAGACCGGTGATTGTGACAGTGGACACTAGTCCAACGGGAATTGGATGGGTAGTAGGACAAGACGATGAAGATAAACACAGGTATGTGGTGAGGTTTGGGGCCAAGGTTCTAAGCTCTCGCCAAAGAGCATATCCACAGGTAAAAAGGGAGTTATGGGGGGTGGTTACAACATTAAAGTGTGACAAAGAGTACTTCATTGGAGCATCTGTAGTTGTGGAGACTGATTGCTGACCACTTCTAGGGATGATTGCAAGCTGCTCTACTCCTGATATTGCTATGCTTAGGTGGATTGCTTATATAAAGTCCTTGAACCTAGAATTGAATCACATTGCAGGAAAAGATAATGCAATGGCAAATATGATTTCAAGGGCAAGTTATAAAAACGAGGATGATATGATTGATGAGGAGGAAGATGTGGGCACAAAATTCTACACAATTCCTCATGCAAAGCGTGATGATATATGCATTGTATCTTCACTTGAATCCTTTTTAGAGGAGTTCTATGAGGATGAATGGTTGCTCATAGGTCGCTACCTGAGTACTTTACAAAATCAAGATGATTGGAGTGAGTCAGAATTCAAAAGGATCAGAAAGAAAGCATATGGATTCTTCTTGAGGGATGGTTACTTATGGAAACATCCTAAAAGAAGAGATGGGACTCCATTACGAGTAGTATGTGATAAGCCTACTCAGCTCAAAGTTATCAAAGAGCTTTATGAAAGCCTATATGCTGGACATCGAGGTGTATGGGCTACTTTTTTCAAAGTGAAAGAGAGATATTGGTGGAAAGGCATGTATAAGGATGTAGCAGATTTTGTGGAGTCTTGTGTCACATGTCAAATGTATTCCAATGTACGTCATCGTGATGGATTGCATCCTACATACCCATTAGCCATGCACTATAAATGGGTTGTTGATCTAGTCACAATGCCTTTAGGACTTTGGCAAATGAGATACTTGGTACTTGCAGGAGAAGACTTGATAAACCAAGTGGAAGGGCGTGCATTGAGGACAAAAACTACAGAAGCTGTTTGTAAATTTTTGCTTGAAGATCTAATTTGCCGCTATGGCTGTGTGGAAAAGATAGTTGCTGATAGAGGTGAGTTAGATGCAGATGAAGCAAGGGATTTCTTTACGAGAATTGGTATCAAGCTAGCCCTGACTTGTGCTTATAATCCAGAGGGAAATGGAAAAAGTGAAAGAGGACATCCTCCTATTGTCAAATATTTGGCTAAGGGATGTAAAGGTAGAATGCATGAGTGGCCAAGGTTGCTACCATATGCTTTGTGGGCTGATCGTACAACTCATAGCTCAGTGACTGGTTACATGCCTACCGAATTGATGTATGGTCAGAAGCCAGTCATGCCAATTGAGGATGTAGTTCCTACTTGGAACATGTTACCTTGGGAAGATGGTGTAAGTAGGGAAAATCTACTTGCTTTGCGCATAAGGAAATTGGAAAGAAGACAGGAAGACATAGACATTGCTAAAGCTCGATTGAAGGATGCAAGACTAAAGAATAAAGATAGGTTTGATAAAAGACATAGGCTTCGACCAAAGCCTATTGAAGAGGGTGATTGGTTCCTAATGTATGACAGTAGCCTTGACAACCAACACACCACACAAAGAAAACTTGCAAACAGGTGGTTTGGTCCCTGTGTTTTCAAACATGTGCATGGAAATGCTACATATACTTTGAGGGAGCTCGATGGAACAAAGCTTAAAATTCCCATAGCGGGCAAAAGAATCAAGATGTTCAAGAGGAGACATGAAAGTGATCCTTTTGACTCACAACAAGATGATGATGAAGAACCTAATGACATTGCTACAGATGAGGATGAAGAAGCAGAGCATGATGTTTCAGACTTTGCAAAAGATGAAAATGACATCCAAATATTTGTGGATCTTAATGAAGATTAAACCTACATAAGGAAAATGTTGGCACATGCCGGAGGATGTGCAGGTTCAGAGGGGGTGGATGTCGTGATGTGGCACGTACAGAGTATGAAATAAAAACATTCACCTCACTTTTGAAACTTCTCAATGCATGGAAAGAAAAACAATAATGTACATATTGTGATATATGCTAAAGCGGCTGCTACGATCGCTATCATGTACATACCTATCCGGGGAGTCATGGCCCTGGATGTGGCTCATTTGCGTGCTTTTTCACTTGATAATATGATTAATTTGGTTTGATAATGTACATAGTCCAAGTGTTTCATGGTGGCACACTCATCTCGCCTACAAAGACTGATGCGGGCAAAAACTGCCAAAAATAGCAGCTAACAAGCGCCGTTGCACAATTGCATGGAAAGTGACCCAAAATGGTATATTGATGAAAAATGATGCTTATCTATGATTTTTATGTGTATGCAAGTGATCCCACAAATTTAGGGATTTTCTTGACTCCGTTTGGGATTTTTCGCATCAAAAATGACATTTTTTGGGTCAAAAATGAGCTGAAAATGGCCTAGTTTAGGTCCAAAGTGGCAAAATGGCCCAAAAATTGACACATCAGCTCATAATGCCGTGGGGAAGAGAGAGAAGAGGGCTTTTTATAGAAAAAACCTGCAATTGATCACTACTGTTGAATAGCTTCCATGGTTGCCCAATCTATGTGTGCTGCAGTCCCGCCTCTTCGCAATCTTGTATCTGAGCTTGTGAGGGAGTGAATTAGGGATTCCCCTTATCAAAATGGTGTGTGGGCTTCAATATAGAAGCTCTTAAATCTCTGCAAACTCAGAAAATGGTTTCCGTGAAGGAGGAAGCTTGAGTATCTGTTTCAACTGTTTGATGCTACGACTATGTAATTGGGGGCGAGGCTACATGATACCACCAAAGAGGTTTGGGTTTTGATTGAGAATTGTGATTGTATGAGAATTGAGGTTTTATGGTTGAACATTTAGTGTTCCTAATTGCTCTTTTAAAGTAAAATTGGATGTGATTTGATGGTCCTCTCATCATAATCTCGACTACGAAAACAAGCAGACTCCAAGCACAATAGGAAAGAGGGTTTCTGACTTTGCTGTCACGAACGCTTTTAGATTTTCTGTCACCCTTAGAAAGAGGGTTGGTGATTCTCCACAAACGCTTTCCACAAAGTGTTTGTGACTTTCATCACGAACTCTCACAGCCAGAGGTTTTGCACCTTCGCAGCTAGACCGCACACATTTTGACAGCTGGGTCAGAGGAGGAACTGGATCAGGTTAAAGCTGAATTGAAAGAAGCTAAAGAAGAGATTCAGAACCTAAAAACGGAAAGGGATGAGCAAAATCTGTGCCATAAGCTACTTGAAGCTCATACAAACAGGAATATGGAGCTGTTACAAAGCAAGTTAGCTAAGGTGGAACATGATATGCAGATTGTGAAGGAAGAAATGGATGAGGCACAAAGAGTAGCAGATAGGGCTGAAACGATGCTGCGAATGAAGAGAGCTGATTTCAAGACATTACTGATTACACATACGGCTCTGAAAGCTTCCCTTACTGACAGATACATTTATAACAACTTGGCTCAAATTCTAAATCCTGCAGGCAATGTTGTTTTTGATTTAGAAAATTTGAGGTCTTTGATGGAAAGTATGTAGAGTAATTTGCAGGAGAAGGTGACTGAGTATAATAGTGCTCTGGTGAATCAAGCAATTCTGGATTATATTGAGCAGCAAACTTCCCTAGATGGAGCAGAAGAAGACAAGGAAGATACAGACAAGGATGACGAAGCTGATAAGGAGGAGGATGACCAAGAAGAAGGGCATATAAATGAAGATGATGATGCCCCACCCCCATCTCCACCTCCAGGACCTGGTACTGGTGGTACAGGGCCAACTGAAGGAGGCCATTCACAGTCAGAATCAGTCTTTTTGAGCATACATGGTGTGTCTCACACACACACACACACACACACACACACACACACACACACACACACACACACACACACACACACACACACACACACACGCACAACATAGTACTAGAGTAGTAAAGATCACGCAAAAAATTAACTTATGGAAAAGAAATAGAGTTTACGTACATGGTTCGCTTGTAAGATTCATAATTGCTACAAATTTTATTTTTGAGGAGAGATTCTTATTCATAGTGATTTTTTTGTGTTAAGAAGAATATAACTAGTGTTTTGTGTAGCATTTATTTCATCAATATGTTGAATTGTTGATTACATTTACTTGTGTTTTGACACCCTCAACTTCAACTCAATTTTTGAGGGGCTTCTGTTCAAAATTTAGATAAACAAATTGTGAATTAGATAAAGCATTTGAAAGAAAAAGAACTATAGGAAAATGATCTAGCATAGAGCATTGAATGTACACAAACATTTTAGCATTTGAAGGTAGCCAGTGTGTCCTTGTAAAGTTCACTCTATCATGTATAGACCAAGAAGACAGGTCAGATTGAGAGTGGTAAGTGAGTTACCCTGTGCATCCCAGCACAATCCAGCTACTGGAAAGGGTCCCTGAATGGATACTCATTGCTGAAGAGAGGGTGACAAACCCCTATTTGGAAAGAGAGTCTACTTCAGATTGTCGTTCTCTCACTTTGGAATTAGAATTGCTATTGGGGAACAAACCAACATATCAGTGTATGAGGGATGTGAGAAGTCAGTTAAAAGAGGTCTTGGTGAAAATGGAAAGTGCTAGAGGAATTCTGGATCAAAGAGTGTGGGCTATTATTGAAGATCAGACGACCACTAGCAGAGGACCTCAGACCAAAATGACAGTTGGCGCACATGCAACTGCTCTACGGCAACTGTTTCAGTTGGTAAGAGTAACCCGAAAAATGATGCAACAAGAGAACCAGGCGGTCCTCAACTTCTTAGAATTCGTGCTTGATTCTCCAGTTCTCTTGTATGCTTTACCAGCAAAAGAAAGAGAGTTGCCAAGATTCTTTCCAGCACTCTAATCTCAACATCCAGAACCAGTTGATCGCCTTACATACTTCAAAATTGTTGATGAGCTTCAGGATTGGTATGAGCGATCAACTGTGGAATGGAAGACTTGGCAGACACTCTTCAAAGAGTCTCTTCAACTAACTGATTTTCAAGAGCTGAAACAGGAGGTGCAGAGGCTAAGACTGGGTATGGACCGGTGGAAGGTTCAAATCAGAGGTCTCACAAGGATCACTAATCAGTTTCTACAACTGACTGTTGAGTCCTCTAAATTGCCTGAAAAAGACATTGCGGCTTAGGCAAGCCTAGGGACACAATACAGGGAGATGGCGGAGATTCTCTTTGAAGCTCGGATCAAAACCAATCAGCCTCTTCTAGAAGGATGGATCCACACTGGCTCGCATTGTCATAAATTGGCAAAGGCAGGCGCATGCTTTATGATCCTGACACCAAGACCTACCATTATCTTACACCTTATGAAGTGGAGATGACCACAGAGAGGCGGGAACAGCTTGAGCAAGACGCCATTTACAGACTCATTCAGAAGGCCAATGCTAATACTGGGACTTCTCAGGAGCCAACCAAGCCAAAGGGAAAAAGGAAGAGGGTTAAGTGGAAGGATACTGGGTAGTTCCGTTTCAGAATTCAGTTGCGGGCTTTTTATTTTCAACTAAAAGGTTGATGTCAGTCTGTGTTGATGATGAGAGCTCAACCTTGGCCTTTTTAGCTGCCTCTCGCAATCTTTGTATGGCCATTCTATCATTCGTCAAGTTCAATCCTTGGTCCTTCTTGAACTCCTGTACCAGATACTGCAGCAGAGTATTGTCCGAACTAGAAGGTGGATTTTTCAATCTCACAGAAGAACCAGACGGTGGATTTTTCAATCTAAGAGTAGAACCACACGGTGGATTTTTCAGTCTCACATCAGAATCTGACAAGGGAGTTTTTCAAAATTTTTGGAATCTTGCCAAAATTCAAGAAAGAAGGGAAGGATGTAGACGGCTGGGTAGTTTCGCTATGTGGGAACGTTCTCTTAGGAGATGAGCAGTGAATTACTTAGTAGTTACCATGGTAATTACTACAATAAACATGAAGGATATAAATAGGGCCCATTACATTGTAAACGGGTTGTTGACAATTGGGTTGGCAGTTGGCAATTATCGGGTTAGCAGTTGTGAGCAATTATTATCATTTGGGTTAGCACTTTGGCTACACTTGTACTTGAGAATCATTAGTAGATATTGTCGGCTGTACTCTCTCTGTAAATCATATCATATTCACTGTAATCTTTTATCTGTAATTCCAATCATGGCAGATATTCCAGTTACACTTACTTCTTGTCCAGTACTCTGAATCTGAATCTGAACATTATTTCCAGTACACAAGTTTGATTATCATTCCAGTATCCAAATTCTAGTCTAGTTTCTGATTTCTGTCCAGTTTCCTGTTTGAAATCTTCCCACACTAGTAGCTGAAATCTTCTAACACTAGAATTAGCTGTCTCAAGAGATCAGCTCCAAATCCAATCATCATCATGAATTTACATACCATAGCATCAAAGACGCTTTCAACAAATAAAAACTTTGAAATAGTAATAAGAATCATGGCTTATGTATCAAAGTATCATGGTAGTCACCATGGAATTAGAGACGCTTTTAGAAGAAAAAACTGACAATATGGATCCACATTGCTACCATATTGTAGCTCAAAGTACCATAGATTCACGTTATACCCTGCATAGACAAAATAATCTTGTACAATTACTTATGTGAAAAACATATGTACTTTCAAATAGAATGACCAACAAGGATCAACTGAACTCTCAACTAGAATAATAACAAACTCCCAGCTGAAATAATCATTAACAACCATCAGCTAAAAACAAAAAATTAGATAGAGGGATAAATTGGACATTTGTCAGTCTTTCCTCTCTCTTACATCGACATCAAATAGCATTCCAACCTAAAAATTACACCGATATTCATCAATTAGCACTCGGAGCTACCGAGTTAGTTGTGCTGCCATTTCTCTACGATTAAGGAGTAGGCAAACCACTATGAAGCGAACATAAAAGTGGAGATTCTTGCTAGCAACGGTAACATCCTTGACAATGTCTTTGAAACAGTCTCTATTTATAATTGCCTCGTAAATATGTATGGGTGTATAATCACGGAGGCGAGAAAACTTCTTGTCTGTCTTGGATGCAAGAGTCCAAAAGACCTTATCAACACTACCCATTGCAAGCTTATCAAGATATGTCAATGATGAGAAAGAGAACTACCGCAACTTGCAACATTACCTTTTGAAGCTGGGCTCTTTACCATAGTAGCACAAATCACAAAGAAAAATTCATCAAGATGACAAGCTATGATTCCACCGCATGCAAACGAGCAAAATGAAAATGCAAGTTAAGTTTCCAGATGAGTTACTCTTTCAAGTTCATGGTGAAAAAAGCAAAAACAACACTTCAATGCACATCTCTGTTGCGCATATGCATATTGATGCATGCCGACTTCAGTTTGCACTCCTCAACAATGTGTATCTCTGTTGTGCATCTCTGTTGCGCATCTGCATATTGATGCATGTCGACTTCAGTTTGCACTCCAAAGGATTCTTTGATTAGGTTGGAATCTTGTTCGTGAATAGGACACCATGAGGGTCTATAGATGATAGACAACTGATGGTACTTCTTGTATGATTGTCTTGTGGAATCACAATCTTTTAAGTGCACCACCACCATGTCAGCAAGAACCACCCTGCCCCTTTGGACCTCAAGCTCAAACCTGTCTCTTTTAGACTTGAGGAAAGCGATGTGCTAAGCTGTAAGGTCATCAAGAATGAATGGGCCATTAAAGATAGAAGAGACCTTGTCGAACATTTCAGTAGCTCTTGTAGATACTGCAAAATCAAATAGTCTTTCATCCACACATGCAGAATTTTCAACAACATCTACCCCTTCCTCCTTACATTTTGTAGCTAGCTCATACGCAGAAGAAAGATCAATGTCTCTCTTTTTGGTGCTAGTCACTTGAAGCTTCAGGATTACAGGCACGTTTTTATGTTCTAATGCTTCTGAGTCATTGGGGGGGTTCCTCTATCCCCATAACATTATCTCTAGGAAATATATCTTTGGCCTCCGCAAATTCCACATCTCTCTTTAAGGAGCCTCTTAGAAAAATGAGGTGGTCTCCCTTCTGCTTCCTGTTCATCAAAGACAATTTTTGGATCGACCCTCTATCTCTTCATTATGTGAGATCTTAATCCTAACAAAAACATAATACATGCAATAATAGGTTAGTATCGGGACTAAGAAGATTTAGAAACATACCATAGACACCACAACATTTGACTTTTATATTAAGTATTATAACACATTTCTCAAAATTTGCAAACTATTGCTCTAGCTATGTGTGTGTGTGTATGTGTGTGTGTGTGTGTGATAAATTGGTCTCATAGGTCATGTTGGAAATTTAAAAAGGGTAATAGAGCATCTCATTTTATTTGAGTGGTAACTCCTATGTCTCATAGGTCATGTTGGCAATTTAAAAAGGTTAATAGAGCATCTCATTTTATTTGAGTGGTAACTCCTATGTCTCTCTGTTTTGCTACCCCTTATATGCTCTACGACATGCGATGGACAATCGGTAGATCGAAACTACATGTGTGCATGCCATAGGACAACAACAAAGTTTTCTCTCTCTCTCTCTCTCTCTCTCTCTCTCTGTGGCAAATTGGTCTCATAGGTCATGTTGGCATTTTAAAGAGGTTAATAAATCATCTCCTCTTATTTGAGTGCCTACCCCTCTCTCTCCATGATTTGCTATCCATCTTGTTCTCTATGGTGCATGAAGGACAATCGGTGGACCAATAATACATGTATGTGCTGTTGAATTGGAGGGAGAGAGTGCAGGTAGAGGAGAAGAGAGAGAGAGACGACACCATCATATGCAATCCCCAAAGTGTGTGGAGAGCACAAACTGAGTACACATATATAGTGGGGACTCCTAGCTATATATAGCATAGGTGTGGGCTCTCTATATAGCTCCAACACCCCAACTCAAATTGCAGTCCCTAACTATGGATGAAAAAACCCTTGGGGTTACAAGGGAAAAACCCACAACACTATATAGACGCATATTATATTAACAAATTTTCAAATTTACAAAAATATGTTCTCCAAGGGCTACATCACTCCATAATATACAACAATGGCCATAAAGGCTCAAAAAATTCTAATAAACACAAAGTGAAGGTTTAAGTTGCAGGAGCTTTAGCGTCTTTGATCCCTTGTATGTGCTGCTTGATGTGATTTTTATCCTGTTGACAACAACAACTCAAGAAACATATCGAGACGTAAAGGTTAGAAATAATCACATCACATTGTCCTTAGAGACGGTTCGTGACACCGCTCTAGAGACGACATAGGAACAAACGTAATGCCGATGTAATCACATGTGTAGATGACATAGAAACACACATAATATTGATGTAATCACATGTGCACACAAAGCCGACATGTAATAAACATATTGGCCCCCCCAAGATCTCAACTGACAACAATCATCATCATAGCTTTACGTACCATGGAATTGGAAACACTTCGAAAAACTTTGAAATAGGAATCATCATCATGAATTTACGTACCATGGCATGACGCTTTCAACAAATAAAAACTTTGAAATAGTAATAAGCATCATGGCTTTATGTACCAGGGTATCATGGTAGTCACCATGGAATTAGAGACGCTTTTAGAAGAAAAACCTGACAATATGGATCCACATTGCTACCATATTGTAGCTCAAAGTACCATAGATTCACGTTATACCCTGCATCGACAAAATAATCTTGTACAATTACTTATGTGAAAAACATATGTACTTTCAACTAGAATGACCGACAAGGATCAACTGAACTCTCAACTAGAATAATAACAAACTCCTAGTTGAAATAATCATTAACAACCATTAGTTAAAAACAAAACATTAGATAGAGGGATAAACTGGACATTTGTCAGTCTTTCCTCTCTCTTACTATGACATCAAATAGCATTCCAACCTAAAAATTACACCGATATTCATCAATTAGCACTCGGAGCTACCGAGTTAGCTGTGCCGCCATTTCTCTACGATTAAGGAGTAGGCAAACCACTGTGAAGCGAACATAAAAGTGGAGATTCTTGCTAGAAATGGTAACATCCTTGACAATGTCTTTGAAAAAGTCTCTATTTATAATTGCCTCGTAAATATGTATGGGTGTATAATCACGGAGGCGAGAAAACTTATTGTCTGTCTTGGATGCAATAGTGAAAGACCGTATCAACACTACCCATTGGAAGCTTATCAAGATATGTCAATGATGAGAAAGAGAACTACCGCAGATTGCAACATTATCTTTTGAAGCTGGTGCTCTTTACCATAGTAGCACAAACTCACAAAGAAAAATTCATCGAGATGACAAGCTATGATTCCACCGCATGCAAACAAGCAAAATGAAAATGCAAGTTAAGTTTCCAGATGAGTTACTCTTTCAAGTTCATGGTGAAAAAAGCAAAGATGATGAAGACAAGGAGGCATGATGAGATCAATCAACAACGCTTGGATGCGCATCTCTGTTGTGCATTTGCATATTGATGCATGCCGAGCACTCCTCAACAATGTGTTTCAGCCTGCACTAGATCAACAAATCATAGGTGGCGGAACAAACGAAACCTTTGGAGATGGGGTTACGTGCAGGGTGGGCGCTGGAGTTGTTGAAAATCTTCAAGATGGGATATAGCCGAGAAAATGCTACCTCCTTATACAGGTGCAACGTCACTAAACTATTGTTACATCACTAAACTATTGCTACATCGCTAAACTATTGCTACTCCACTATAGCGAAGCATTGCAAATATTCCAAACTTGACATTGTTACCATACATATGTGGTAGTGATGTGTGTGAAAACACACATCACTTAGGACTGCTATGGCATTTTTTCACTCACTACTAGGAGTTTTTTTCACTCGTGCATTGTATATATGCCCATCACTCAAGGGCTAAATTATCTTTGCACTACATGATAAGTAATAGTATTCTCTATTGTGTGCCTTTAGATTCCTTCATCTTCTCCAAGCTGTGTGTGTTTTCTTGGAACCCTATTTCCAACAATTGGTATTAGAGGAGGTTGCATCCTCTCAGGCTTGAGGGTCTCCATTTGGGAAATTTGAAAATCCAGCGGGACGAGAAAAGGTGAACCAATGATAAAGATGTACCTTGAAAACCATATATTGAAGGAATGATAAATTTGTGAAAGATAAGAATCAAAACCAAGCGTGAAAGATAAGAAGCTAACCAAGCGTGGAAGGATATATCAATCTACTTATGTCACCAAATTGAGTTTTAACAATGGAAAAAATTGCATATGACAAGAAAGAATTTAAGATTGCATGGTCTGAAACTCAAATTACTCATTACATGGTATTGTTAAAGCACCCTTTTAAATGAAAAGGACTAAAAGGTTGTTTACAATTCATGAAAACTTGTTTTAATTGCATCACATCATTTTCAATCACTTACCATACTTCATTCAAAAGTATGGAAACCCAGGCATGTGGAACACCCAAGGCTTGGAAAAGTCTCATTACATGGACAAGAATGCTTATTTTAGACACACACAACATGGTGGCTCTCGAGATAAGGCAAACAGTTTGAAAGAGTTGTTTCAATGGTTTTATCGCAAAATCCTTCACCGGCTGCAACAGAAACATGTATTGGACTGTTCGGTAACATACACAATTAGGCATTTGCAACAAAAGAAAAGGAAATGAGTAGAGGCATTCAACAACTCTAGTGTTCGTGAAGGCCAGAGAAAGTGGAGAGAGAAAATGCAATATATTAACCATAGGTGGATCAAGAGAATTTGATTTTAGGCCACAACATGTACAAGAGATGCCTAATGATATAGTAGATACAGTACAAGTCACAAGTCTCTCAACTTGATGACAAATAGTGGATCTTTTGGCACATTACCCTAGTATTGGATCATTAAATTTTTGCCATAATCTAAGAGTTCATTTGGGTTTTGTTTCCCTAAAGTGAGTGCCATTGCTATGTATATGTAATAATAAGCTACACGACCACCAGTGTACCCCAGACAATATCCAAAACATTCTATAGAAAAAAATTTGTTGATGAGGATAACTTTGTCTGCATTTTGTGGTAGCATTGGTCCACCTAGGAAGCGTGAGAGCCTCTTGAGGGCAAACATTGCAGTACTTCCCTCTTGGGACATTCCACTGTGAAAGACTAGACTCGGTACCTCATAGATTTTGGTAAGGTATTGTCCTAGTGTTGCATCCCTTCCATATACTCTCTTGTTTGATGATGAAGGAAGTCATTCTTTTCAGTAATCCATGACGTACACAAAAGGATGAGTTAGAGAAAGATAGTGATAATGACATTTGGGGGGAGGGGGGTGGCCTGCCACATAGCTCTCATCTTGCATATAAGTCATCCTTCCATAGGTCCACCGACTTCGTGGACTCTTGTGCGGGATGCATAAATCAGTCCTCTACTTCTTGATTACTGGTTGATGACCTGAGGTTGATTTTGATAGCTTGGAAGGTAGCGTCATTTGGGAGTGTCTCTCTATACTTTTATGCCTTTTCAAAGTAGAGTTTGAGGTACTCCATTGGGTTACTAGAGGTTTCTATCACCTCGTCATCACTGTTGTCATCAGATACAAATTCACTCCCCCCCTCTTGAAATTTGGAGACGGTGGCAAGTGTAAAGTCCTCCCTTTTAAAGAAAATATACTTTGAATGTCATGGAGGAAATTGTATGATCTCTCATCAAATTTGAACTCTAGAAATCTAAGTAGCATCAATGTGGCTTCCTTCTCATTAAAGCCAGACACATCTAAAGGTAGTTTGATTTTTGATGTTTTAATTGAGTGTATTTTTCTTCGTTCCACCTCAAGATTAATATCCTCCTCAATCTCAAACACCTCATTGGACTCCATTTCCTCATCATCTTTTTCATCGGGTG
This sequence comes from Adiantum capillus-veneris, assembly GCF_014529385.1. Taxonomy (NCBI): domain Eukaryota; kingdom Viridiplantae; phylum Streptophyta; class Polypodiopsida; order Polypodiales; family Pteridaceae; genus Adiantum; species Adiantum capillus-veneris. The sequence continues at coordinate 27,031,038 of NC_140960.1, forward strand.
GTAGATCCTCCTCCTCCATCACCTCTAAAGGATCCTCCAAGAGACTAGCAAATAGAGAATTTAAGAATAGAAGGAACCCAAAGGATTCTTTGATTAGCTTGCAATCTTGTTCGTGAATAGGACACCATGAGGGTCTATAGATGATAGACAGCTGATGGTACTTCTTGTATGATTTTCTTGTGGAATCACAATCTTTTAAGTGCCCCACCACCATGTCAGCAAAAAACCACCCTACCCCTTTGGACCTCAAGCTCAAACCTGTCTCTTTCAGACTTGAGGAAAGCGATGTGCTAAGCTGTAAGGTCATCAAGAATGAATGGGCCATTAAAGATAGAAGAGACCTTGTCGAACATTTCAGTAGCTCTTGTAGATACTGCAAAATCAAACATTCTTTCATCCACCCATGCAGGATTTTCAACAACATCTACCCCTTCCTCTTTACATTTTGTAGCTAGCTCATAGGCAGAAGAAAGATCAATGTCTCTCTTTTTGGCGCTAGTCACTTGAAGCTTCAGGATTACAGGCACGTCTTTATGTTCTAATGCTTCTGAGTCATTGGGGGGTTCCTCTGTCCCCATAACATTATCTCTAGGAAATATATCTTTGGCCTCCGCAAATTCCACATCTCTCTTTAAGGAGCCTCTTAGCAAACTGAGGTGGTCTCCCTTCTGCTTCCTGTTCATCAAAGACAATTTTTGGATCGACCCTCTATCTCTTCATTATGTGAGATCTTAAGCCTAACAAAAACATAATACATGCAATAATAGGTAAGTATTGGGACTAAGAAGCTTTAGAAACATACCATAGACACATCACCATTTGACTTTTATATTAAGTATTATAACACATTTCTCAAAAATTGCAAACTGTTGCTCTATGTGTGTGTGTGTGTGTGTGTGTGTGTGATAGATTGGTCTCATAGGTCATGTTGGCAATTTAAAAAGGTTAATAGAGCATCTCATTTTATTTGAGTGCTAACTCCTCTGTCTCCTTGTTTTGCTATTATATGCTCTACGGCATGCGACGGACAATCGACAGATCGAAACTACATGTATGTGTGCCATAGGACAACAACAAAGTTCTCTCTCTCTCTCTCTCTCTCTCTGTCTCTCTCTCTCTCTCTCTCTATCTCTCTCTGTGAAAAATTGGTCTCATAGGTCATGTTGGCATTTTAAAGGCTAATAAAGCATCTCCTCTTATTTGAGTGCCTACCCCTCTCTCTCTCCATGATTTGCTACCCATCTTGTGTTCTACGGTGAGTGAAGGACAATCGGTGGACCAATAATACACGTATGTGTTGTTGAATTGGAGGGAGAGAGTGCAGGTAGACGAGAAGAGAGAGAGAGAGAGAGAGAGAGAGAGAGAGAGAGAGAGAGAGAGAGAGAGAGAGACGACACCATCATATGCAATCCCCAAAGTGTGTGGAGAGCACAATCTGAGTACACATATATAGTGGGGACTCCTAGCTATATATAGCATAGGTGTGGGCTCTCTATATAGCTCCAACACCCTGACTCAAATAGGAGTCGCTAACTGTGGAGGAAAAAATCCTTGGGGGTACAAGGGAAAAACCCACAACACTATATAGATGCACTATTGTATTTATAAATTTTCAAATTTACAAAAATATGTTCTCCAGAGGCTACATCACTCCATAATATACAACAATGGCCATAAAGGCTCAAAAAATTCTAATAAACACAAAGTGAAGGTTTAAGTTGCAGGAGCTTTAGCGTCTTTGATCCCTTGTATGTGCTGCTTGATGTGATTTTTATCCTGTTGACAACAACAACTCAAGAAACATATCGAGACGTAAAGGTTAGAAATAATCACATCACATTGTCCTTAGAGACGGTTCGCGATGTCGCTCTAGAGACGACATAGGAACAAATGTAATCCCGATGTAATCACATGTGTATACGACATAGAAACACACATAATATTGATGTAATCACATGTGCACACAAAGCCGACATGTAATAAACATATTGGCCCCCCCAAGATCTCAACTGACAACAATCATCATCATAGCTTTACGTACCATGGCATTGGAAACACTTAGAAGAACTTTGAAATAGGAATCATCATCATGAATTTACGTACCATGGCATCAAAGACGCTTTCAGCAAATAAAAACTTTGAAATAGTAATAAGCATCATGGCTTTATGTACCAGGGTATCATGGTAGTCACCATGGAATTAGAGACGCTTTTAGAAGAAAAACCTGACAATATGGATCCACATTGCTACCATATTGTAGCTCAAAGTACCATAGATTCACGTTATACCCTGCATCGACAAAATAATCTTGTACAATTACTTATGTGAAAAACATATGTACTTTCAACTAGAACGACCAACAAGGATGAACTGAACTCTCAACTAGAATAATAACAAACTCCCAACTGAAATAATCATTAACAACCATCAATTAAAAACAAAACATTAGATAGAGGGATAAACTGGACATTTGTCAGTCTTTCCTCTCTCTTACAATGACATCAAATAGCATTCCAACCTAAAAATTACACCGATATTCATCAATTAGCACTCGGAGCTACCAAGTTAGCTATGCCGCCATTTCTCTACGATTAAGGAGTAGGCAAACCACTATGAAGCGAACATAAAAGTGGAGATTCTTGCTAGCAACGGGAACATCCTTGACAATGTCTTTGAAACAGTCTCTATTTATAATTACCTCGTAAATATGTATGGGTGTATAATCACGGAGGCATGATCAGATCAATCAACAACGCTTGGATGCGCATCTCTGTTGTGCATCTGCATATTGATGCATGCCGAGCACTCCTCAACAATGTGTTTTAGCTTGCACTAGATCAACAAATCACAGGTGGCGGAACAAACGAAACCTTTGGAGATGGGGTTACGTGTAGGGTGGCACTGGAGTTGTTGAAAATCTTCAAGATGGAATATGCTACCTCCTTATACAAGTGCAACGTTACTAAACTATTGTTACATCACTAAACTATTGCTACGTCGCTGTAGCGAAGCATTGCAAACTAATATTAATATGGCAAACTCTGAATAATGCAAACTAATAATAGCGCTACTGCAGTCCCTACACAAAACACAAATAATAACAAAACAAGCGCCGCCCTCACGTAGACCATCATGAGAGATATTACAATAGATATATCAAAACGTAATTAAAGACTTATCTTTTCTCTATTCCTTGTGAGATGTTGAGCGCTTATCCTTGTACTATGCTCTGAAAACATGTTGAATTGGAGGGAGAGAGCATAGGCAGACGAGAAGAGAGAGAGACGGCACCATCATATGCAATCTCCAAAGTGTGTGGAGAGCACACACTAAGTACACATATATAGTGGGGACTCCTAGCTATATATAGCATAGGTGTGGGCTCTCTATATAGCTCCAACACGTGCGCCATAAGACAAGGGCAAAGTATCGTCTCTCTCTCTCTCTCTCTCTCTCTCTCTCTCTCTCTCTCTCTCTCATTTTTTTCTTCTACACGCGGTTTTGATATCAATATTGAGAGAGAGAGAGAGAGAGAGAGAGAGAGAGAGAGAGAGAGAGAGAGAGAGAGAGAGAGAGAGAGAGAGAGAGAGAGAGAGAGAGAGAGAGAAGTACACAAAAATTTTGTGAGACGGTATAGAGTGAAGGCTTGAAGTGCGCCCAAGGAACCATTGAGGTTTTCATCTCTAGAAAGTTGCCATGCCAAGCCCAGCAAAAGGTAACAAAAATGTACAGTTTTGTAACAAACATTTTCATTTAAAATTGTTATTCATGATAAACACCTGTGAGCATTCATTTAGCACCTACATTGTGTGGAGATAGACAAATATGGGAATGATACGGGGGAGTATAAGTAGAGTCAGAGTAGAGAAATGAATAGAGAGAGGGCTTGGTAGAGAGAGAGAGAGATATATATTGATAGATAGATTGAATTATCATCCACGGAGGTCAGATATGACCCATGGGATCAAAAACAAACATTACAACCACTTCTTCTAAGTGAGGGCAATTGATACATATCAGTTTAAGGACTGAGGGTCCAACAAAAGAAAAAGAAAAGTCTAATGGGGGTCCTGTGGGGCAGGGGCAAGGGCCGGTTTAGGATTTCAAAACTCCTGGATGATGGCCTTCCCTCTGCGGTATACTGCCCACTTGCGTTTGGCTCGTGCTTCACACACTTTTTTCAGCTCTTCGCCTTTGTGCTTGATTTGTGTCGGGGTGAGTTCTTCGGCGATCCAAAATTCGGTGTCTCTAAGGAGACGCGATTGCTGGAGTAGTCGGAGCCGTTCCTCCTTGTCTTTGAACTCAAGAATGGCATGTCCACTAGGTGTGCGCTTGGTGTTGAATTTGTTGACGATACATTCTACCACATCGTAGTCGACATGGACCGGTTTAAGAGTTTCGTTGAGGAGGTCGATTAATTTGCAGAAATCTTGTTTGCACTCGTCCCATGATTGGGGCAGCCCTCCAATGCGAAGCTTGAGGGCATTCTCTTCTTGAAGCTGATGTTCCCGCAGTTTTGTCTTCACACAAGTTTCCACTTTGGCAAGTGCAATCGTGTGCGCTTGAGTGACTTTTTCTTTGACTTCCTTCACTTTGTCTGTTGTGAGATCGACCATGGAGTCAAAGCGTGCCTCGAGCGTGCTAAGGCGCGCTTTGAGGTCGCGGTTTTCTTCCATGACCATGTCGAGAGCAGCTTGTAATTGTCCGATGCGATCTGTTTTGCTCAAGGCTGCCAAGACAGCGGCAAAGCTAGCCCGGGCTCTCCCCGATGCTTTTGTGCTGTTGGTCACCATCCTCTCACTTGCTGAAGATGGCTTTGGTGAGAACATTCTCTCCAAATGCTCAAATGCTCACACGCAGGGATTAGAGCTTGAGTTTGAGGCACGGGTCGGCAAGCCGAACCAGGCCCCAAAGGCATGCACAGATGCTCATGCGCAGGAACTAGAGCTTGAAGTCAAAAACCAATGCTTTAAAAATGCTCAAATGCTCTCTGTGAAATGAGCAGATCGAAAACCGGCAGTGCAGGGTTGAATCGTCCAGAGTTGACAATTGTTGCAAGCTCAATGTTGCAAACGACGCCCTTCTTGAGATGCAGGTCGGAAGTTCAGGTTTGGAGATGCGAGTTGAAACGTCTTGGGGGCAGGGCTGCAAATGCAGGTTGTCGTGGAGTTGAAGCTATAGGTGTTGAATCGGCCTGTAGCAGGTTGCCGTGGAGTTGAAGGCAGGTGTTGAATCGGCTTGGGGGCAGGGTTGCAAACGCAGATGCCGGAGGATTGAAGTGCAGGTCGGCAGGTTGAAAGTGTTCGCTACAGGTCGGCACGTTGAATATGCTTGGATAAGGGTTGTGAATCGGTTTGGAGCAACGCGAGGCAAAGCTCAGAGCTAACCCCTCCCCCCCCCCCCCCCCCCCCCCCCCAGGGCTGCCCCTCGCCCAGGGGGGGACTGTGTGGGAAGGCGAAAGAAAGGGAGCTAGGGCATGGCTGTGTGTGTGTGTGTGTGTGTGTGTGTGTGTGTGTGTGTGTGAGAGAGAGAGAGAGAGAGAGAGAGAGAGAGAGAGAGAGAGAGAGAGAGAGAGAGAGAGAGAGAGCACAAAATGGCACCCGCGCGCCATAATACCACTTTCTGAGAGAGAGAGAGAGAGAGAGAGAGAGAGAGAGAGAGAGAGAGAGAGAGAGAGAGAGAGAGAGAGAGAGAGAGAGAGAGAGAGAGATAGATAGTTCTATTATCGTCCTGGGAGGTCAAATATGACCTATGGGACCAAATGAACATGTCACGTGGTGTGAGTGGAGTTCATAAGTGACTCTCGATGCTCAAAAATGGTTGAAATGAGCGTCGCAATAGAGAGTCCACATCTTGCTTGGGACAGGAAGGTATATAGGGAGAGCTCATGGTTGGATATATGGGGAAAAGAGGACCTAATGTGGTCAAAAGCTGAGCACTCAAGTAGTGTATGGTACTCACTCTCTCGCACTTGACGAGGGCATAAGGTGCAAAGTCAATGAGACTCCTCGCGAGTGCCCCAACGTCCTGTCTCGCAGCGTAGAGAATGGGAGCTAAGACGAATGGAAGCAATGGTGCAGATTGAACTCAGTGGGATGGGCTTAAGGATGTAGAGATGGGTTCGGTTACCATGTTCGGAGAAGAAGAGAGATTTGTAGTTTGGGGCAATGTGTGTGGTGTGATGGCTGAAGCGAGAACCTCCGGATTTCTCCCAAGCCGTGATACATTGGCGTTGTAAGAAGGCCTCATTAACTTGGGAGTCGATCGACGCATCCTTGACCAAGTGACATGCATCCCATCTTCCAAACCATTTCTTGATATCAAGCATCCACCCCGAACTTAGTATTTTGCTCTTGCATGTCTTTTGAACCGTTTGACTTGCTTCATATGCGATTCTAGGAAGTCGATGCAAAGGGCTACGTTGTGTCTTACGCATGTACTCCACAACCCTTTGCATGCCCAAGACCTCAATGGGAAGCAATCTGGACTCAAGAAGTAAGAGCATGTAGGGTGTTTGTGTCTTGACTTGGAGAAAGTTGGTGAGAAAACGCTTTTGGACATTCTCAAACTCTTTCCAAGTAGACTTCCCGATGCGTCCACCCCACACCTCCACTCCATAAAGAAGCACCGGTGTTACCAATGTGTCAAAGAGGTACTTTTTCAGAGCCCAACACTTGATCTCTCCTGCATTGCACATGTTCTCAAATGCATAATAGGCCCTCTTTTCGGCTTCCAAGCGACGCATTTCACAATCCTTCCATTTATGATTGGATGGAATCTCGAGGCCAAGGTACTTGAAGTGATCTACCACTTCAAGTTTCTCATTGTTATATACAATGCATGGATTTTCATCATTGAGGGTCTTTACAAGCATAACCTTGGTTTTGGATCCATTCACGATCAGCCCGCTATGTAGGCAAAAGCGTTCCAAGACACTCATAAGCTTTTGTGCATCTTCTAAGGTATGTGCCAAGAGCACTACATCATCGTCATAAAGCAAAAGCATGATCACTGCATTTCCAATCTTAACCTCTTCTATGCCTTCTTGCTGGATAAAGTCAAGAACCATGCATTCCAATTCATCAATGAGTAGCCCAAAGAGGGTTGGGGAAAGTGGGCATCCTTGTTTGACACCAATGGTGCTTGCAAAAAATTTTGAAATTCCATCTCCCATACGTAATCGACATATCACTTTTTGGTAGATGCGAAAGACTGCATGCATAAATTCTCTCGGCACTTGAAGGCTTTGCATACGTCTCCAAAGATTTCCTCGCGGTACCATGTCAAAAGCTTTCTTGAAATCCACAAAGCAACAATACAACTTTTTTCCTTTCAATCGAGACGCTTCCATAAGAACTCAAAGAGTGACAAGGTGATCAATAGTGCTATGATGCTTTAGAAAACCTTCTTGGCCAAGTGCACGTTTGCCATTCTTTTCAGTCCATTCACTTATCTTCATCTCCATGATACATCCAAATAACTTTGCCATTAAAGAACCAACTATTATAGTGCGATAGTTGTTCACATTGTTTACGTCTCCTCCTTTGTGCAAAGGTTTGATCCAATTTGCACTCCAATCATGAGGCATGCCATACTGAAGTACAAGGTTAAACATATCGCATATCCAATATCGTGTTTTCTTGCTTGTCCATTTAATCATTTCAGCCTTGACACCTTGAAGGTCACCTGCCTTACGAGTAGCAAGTTTCTCAAGCGCGCGGCATACATCTTCAATGGTAAAGAAGGGAGACATAAACGAAAGGGAGCTACAACACTCCATCTTATCAACATTGGGTTGCTCATAGAGATTCTTACAATGCATATACATATCCTCAAGAGTCAAGTCACCAAAGCTCTCAACGCGCTTGCCTTTTGGATTTTGCCAAAACTTGCCACATGCATGTGCTTTCTCTTGTGCTAAAAGAAGTTGTTTTTCGACTTCCCACCTTCTCCTCTTCTTTTGAACAAGTGCTTTGTATGTGTGTGAACATTCCAAGTAAACTTCCTTGTCTTTGATTGCATCCAATCTTAGCAAGTGTTTTCGGGCTTGACTACATTCCATGTCAAACCATTTCTTCTTGGTGCTACCCTTTTTAGACCTTTTGCAAGACATGTGTTTCACCGAAAAGCATTCCTTCGCACAAGAGAAAATTACTTCTTTGAAAACTTTCCACTTGCATTCTAATGTTGGGCTCTCTTGATGGTCTATCATGCTTAACATTTGGTCCACCATATCAGCATATATAAGTGCTCGTTTGAAGTCTAGACGTAGGTACAAATGATTCACATCATGATTAGAGGCTACATGCTCGGGCCGTTTACTACACTTGAGGTCAATACATAACATCCTATGATCCGATTCCGGATTCCATTCACCAAGTGTAATGCTTTGTATGCATTCTAGAGTGTCTTCCGAGAACAACATATAGTCAATCATGCTAGCACCGTTGTGCTTTCTACATGTAAAGTCATTGGTGCCTTGCCATAGAGATACACCATTTGCAATGAGCATTCCGGTACTATTGCACATGTGTAGAAGTGACTTTCCATAGTGATCCACTTATTTTGCATCATTAGAACTTCGATTATACATGTATGAGTCATCCATTCTTCTTGAGACATGCGGCATGTCTACTTGTTGTGTGTCGTGTTGTAGCATATTTGTGCGAGCATTCATGTCTCCAAAAACAATGACTTCACCTTGATCCTTGTAATGAGCAATGTCTTCCTCTAGCTCAACAAAGGGCTGATCTCTATCCATATTCAAGCAAGCATAAAAGTTGGAGTCATAGTGAGGTATGTAGCAACCGGCCACAAACATGACTTGACCATTTGGTGGGCTGATTTTCAGCCATAAGTAGCGTTTATACTTATCTTCTTTGACAATGGAAACATCTTTTAAACCCTTTTTGGTCATACATGCTACGCCTCCTTGGCCTCTTCGTTGCTTTGCATTTTTGGCCCACATCAAAGAATGCACATCGTATTTGTCAAATCCAAGAATTCGTTGCGCATCATGCTCCCATGTTTCGACAAGAAGTATCACATCGGAGTCATTGGTAAGCTCATCAATGCCAATTCCTGCATTCCATGGATACCCGTTACAATTCCAAAAGCTTATTCGCAAGCGTGAGTTGGTCTCATATATCACGTGTCCCTATTTGTTGGGTGGACTTGCATCCTCCTCAAGTGAATTTTCTTCTTGAGATGATACCTTAACCTTCTTGCTTCTTTACTCATATGATTTGCAACGTACATTTTGTTGCATAATAGTGCGATCCTCATATACATTACAACCTGTTCCTTTGAGGTAGATCCAACCATTGTCAAGGATGATCTTTCTCTTTACCTCATCAGCCATGGTACATACAATAGGTCTTTCTCCCGAGCGAGGGACTCCTTGTTTTCCAACTCGATGTGCACCATAAGACATGATTCCTGACATGCCAAAGTGTGTAGCAAGAAACTCTTCAATAGCAATTGCAAGAGATTGGGGTGTTTCCATGCTTTCCTCCTTGATTCCACGAATGACGATGTTCTTTGAGCGTTTTTGTCGTTCGTGCAATTCTTGAGTGTCCACATTCTCTAGATTCTTTTCTTGGACAACGGCTTGCGTGATAGGAGATGTAGAAACCACATTATCCTTACATATATCAGCCCATGATTTGGATGCATTTCTCATCTCACATACATCATGTCGTATTGTATCTATTGTTTCCTCTTTCAATACATGATCACTCTCAACTTTGATCAAGCTCTCTTTCAATACATTCATGTCAACAAGAGAGCGTTTACAATCTTGAACTTCATTCTCAAGATGCATCAAGCGTGTTGTTTGCATTTCAAGAACCTTCTTGAGGTGCTCATTCTCCACAATGAGAACTCTTAAAGTACCATTCTCCATTGCAAGTGCGCGCAACTCTTCACCTTGTTTGTTGACGGTTTCTTGTAACAAGATCAAGTAAGCCATGATCATTGCTTCCGTTGTTGTAGATGATGTGGTTGGATTAGCATCCAAATTCCTTGGAGATTTTGCATCATTCTCCATGGCGAGTGTGGCTTTTCCACCCTTGCGAGTTTTGTCTGACATTGCCTTCAAGTCGGCAACAAAAACGCAAAGTTTTGACAGTTTTTTCAGTTCTAAGATGCTGTTACAGCAAAGCCTTCCATTGCACAGAAAAATTATGTCTTTACATGAATGCGTAGAGAGAGAGAGAGAGAGAGAGAGAGAGAGAAGCCGCGATGGTCTCCTGAGGTAGCGTGTTCTTCACAGGACTCGCGAGTCTGTCCAATACAAAATACAACAGCGCGAGAGAGGCACACGATGGTCTCCTAAGGCTAACAAGTTCTTCACAGGGCTCGCGAGTGAATCAAATACAAGAGCGTAGTAAAAAACGACAACAGAGAGAAAGAGAGAGGGAGAAGATGAGCATTAATGGAACTCCCTTTTGCATTCCTACTTAACCCTCGTGAAGCAGTAGCATCCTCTGTTGGGTTAGAAAAGATTCTAGACAAAGAAACTCTTGCCCATAGCATCCAAGATACTCTCACAATAGATCTCGAAGTACAAGGTCAGAACAAAGTAACTTTACATCTTGTATTTCACATGGAAATTACCTGCTTTGAATGAGATAGCTGGTTACTTGGATCAAGGGTTAGGAGGGTTGCTGTGGACAAGGTTTCCTACAATGGCTCAGGGCTTTACGAAGTCCTTTTCTTCAAGGTAGAAGATCAACAATCCTTCAAAAACACCTCGACTATCATCTTATGTGGACAAGTGGTGCATGTCTTTCCTTGGCAACCAATGAAACAACTTAAGGAGGATTTGCTTTTCAAATGCCTGGTTTGGGTTGAATTTGTATATTTGATACATTCTTATGGCCTACTATCAATGATTTAGCAACATCTTTAGGCAAAGTACTGTTTCCCCCCACTATCAACTGTCTTAATAGAAATCGAGCATGTGTGATGTGGCAAACGGACTAGAGTATGCCCCAGAAATTCGAAATTGAATTGGAATCTATTGGAAGATTGGTTATCTACCTAAAATGGGGAAACTTAGTTGGCTTATGTTTCCATGGTGGTCTTTTGGAACACTTCAAAAAATTGTCTTACATTGGCTAAAGGCTCAGTAGAATTGATTACTTCTTACCCAGGTCGTAAGCATATGGTCCCCAAGGAGAAAATATTTGGCAAGTTGAGCTATCAAATAGGGGATAAGGCGCAGGCTCCTTCCTCCTCCCCACCTCACACTCCTATCTATGATGCCCCCCCTGGACATTATAAAACAACTCTAAAATCTACTCCACCGGGATACCCCAAAGCCTCTCAACAATCTTCACCTTCATCCATAAAAACGCATGTAGGGAACCAGGCCAGCTCTTTTTAAAACCCCTAGCCTATCAACAAGGGGAAAAGGCTGATAGATGTTGATGGATTTCAACTCTCCAAATGAAGTTTCAGGGCTAAGCCACTATCACCGAGTACACCTCTCCCAATGGTTTTGATGTGTTGCAGGATGTTCCATCCTTGGACACCCTAGCTGCTATCGACTCGGTGATAGCTCACCACTCCACATTCAGACCTAAGTAATCCCCGCCTATTAATCTGGAGGTGCACATGATTGAGGAAAGTGATGAAGATACCCAGCTAGTTCTTAGTACCCCTCTCCCCTCATGAAGATAGCTTCCTTTAATGTTAAGGGGTTAAGACATCCCACAAGACTGTTTTCTTTTCATAATTGGTTGTTTAGCTCAAAGTTGGATGTTTGTATGGTGCAAGCACATAAGCTGCACCGTAGAGCTGGAGATTGTACGCACTATAAAGGATATTCAATGTTTTAAGGCGGGAAAAAAAGGACAGTACTCGAGTACCCTTACTTACATCCGAGATTCTCGCAAGCCCCAATGGATCCTTGACCATGAATCAGGAAGGTGCTCAATTTTCCATATACACTCATAATTTGTCCACAAACAACATTTATGCAGATAATCTTTCCAATAAAAGGATATCTCTTTGGCAATAGCTAGGAGATTTCAATTGGACTCAAGGCCTTAGTGGGGGCGATTTTAATATGGTACAACAAGGTGCCCACATTACCTCCTTGGGCTTTGTCATGCCAATATCTGAGACTCCTTTGTGGACACACCTTCAAGCCTAAGCTAATCTTAAGGATGCTTGGAAGTCGGTTTCTAGATTTTCGAATGGTTTTACCTTTCACTCTCTTTCTCATGATGCCTCTTGGTCACGATTGGACATAATCTACTACATTGGGGTTGATTGGTTACCTAATAATGATGACATGTTTGTGGATGTTGCAACAGCACTATCGGATCATTTTCCTCTGGTTCTTACTCTTTCTAATCTGGAGTAGTCTCCTTCAAATGAGTTTGGATACTCCAGGCCTTTAATGATCAACAACTCGTTGCTGAATCATCTAGATTTTAAAGCACATGTTCACATTACTATTGCTAATGCTCACCAGTTGCATGATAATCCTCTGCTAATATGGCTTCATGTCATGGATTGATTGCAATCATGTATTTGGAGTGTGGGTAAACAAGTAGCTAGACAATCCAAACAGGCAGCGATTGACGCTCAAGCATCAGCAAAATGGTTGCTGCATAATGTTGGCATAACCACATTGTGTCCAACTGATTTGGATGCCTGAGATGTAATCTTTGCTGAGGAATAAAATCAAGTGAGAAAAGCCGAGATCTTATGCAGGCAATGGGTTTTGGCTGATTGTACAGATACATCCAAGGGTTTCTACAAAAAAATTAAAGCACAATAAAGCCAGACAACAGAACACAGTACTCCATGATGGGGATGGGCCTCCACTAACCAAGATAAATGAAATTGCTGATTTAGCCACTTATCACTTTAATGATCTATTGAATGTTCCCACCTCACCAATCTCTCGACAGAAACTTGGCTATGGAAACTCTACTAAGTGCAATGAAGCCATGTGTTTAGAGCTCTACAGATTGGAACAACCCTTTGAGGAATCAAAACTATTTTTTTCTTTGAAGGAGCTTCCTAATGACAAAACCCTTGTGTTATGTGGATTGTCCAAAGAATTCATAATGGCATATTGGGATGTATTGAAGGTGATTGTGATTCCACTTATCAATGCTATGTGGATCTTTCAAAACATGGATCCTACACTCAAATAGGTCATCATCAATCTCATCCCCAAAACAACCTTCCCTAAAACCCTAGTGGATTGGAGACCTGGAGACCTATCACCATGATGGGGATATTGTATAAAATACTATCAAAAGCCATTGCTCTTAGGATTGGCCCCAAACCCAGAAAACACATTCACCCAGCTCAAACATGCTTCATTGGAGGGAGGTCAATATTTAATAACATTTTGACACATTGCAGTGGTATGGGGTTTAGTCCTCGAATTAGTAGGTGTATCTCTCTACTCGGTGAACATGCCTACTCCAGATTGATCATTAATGGTAGACTCTATGACAAAATAGATTGTAAATTATTGTAATATAAAGAGCAAGTTTTTCCCAGAGAGAGAGAGAGAGAGAGAGAGAGAGAGAGAGAGAGAGAGAGAGAGAGAGAGAGAGAGAGAGAGAGAGAGAGAGAGAGAGAGAGAGAGAGAGAGGCTATTGACTCACAAGATAATGGCAAGAAAAAAGGCGATTGTGAGAAAGGAACGCAAAGGTCTACGGTTGGCTACTAAAGTAGGAGGAAGATCTGCTAGTAAAAAGAAGAGACCAGGAAAGCCCATGAAAATCGATAAAGCTACAAGGATGAAGATATACAACTAGTAGATGGTATAAGAAGACGCATTAGATTCTGTGTATATCAATATATTGCGGGATTCAGATGCTCAAATCATAGCTTCAATTATCTATATCTTCCTAACGTAAGATGATTTCACCAACTTCAACATATTTTTATTCAACCTTGAGGCTAGAGACTAACAACTAGTAACTGTCTTGTAGTTTGATCAAGAGCTAGCTATCTGCACAAAGTCATGCAAAAATATCTATCTTGAATCCCCAAATTTGTGTCTTTCTCAGAATGAAAAACACCCCTATCGGCACATTCAAGAAGTGGCTTGCCCATTGTTCAATGCTGCATGTAACAACCATAATTTTTCCATCTGAGAGCAACCACCCCAATGGAACCTGGTTTGCATTGAACTTGACAAGCTAGCTGTCTGGACTCTAAACTCAATTCGAGGAACTTATTCATAATTAAAACTGTGAGTATTGAGAATTAGAAATTGGTTTTATTTTGGATAAAGTATGAAGACAGTTATTGTGCCGGGTTCATAACAAATTTTCCTGCTTGTAGATGCATACAAAGACCGTTGCATGCATATGGAAGGCTACACTGAAATCTAGAGCTGTACAAGTCAGAAATTAAGGAAGTCACGGTGCCTATACATATGGATGCCAACTCGTGTGGATAGAGGTGCCTCCTCCATGCTGAGTATATACTGCATAGATTTTTTGCACTAAAGCCATTCATGTCAAAGGTAGGCATTTTTTACAACATTACTATAACATGGTGATTTTTTGGACAAAAATGTGTCTCAGTTTCATTTTGTTTACGTTTTGTCTTTTGAAGAATGCGTTGGAGAAGTACACCGTACATTATATGCACCGATACCATGCCACCCTAATCAAGCATTTGCTTCCAATTTCACATCATGTGAGCATGGATGCAGAACAAACCCTATTGAATGACCACATTGTAGAGTTAACGATGATTGATGAGGGAGAGAAGCAAATAATTTTCATAAGGTCAGCTGAGAAAGGACAGGAGCAAGGAAGGGAGGAACTTTTGAGAAGAGAAATGCTACAAAGAGAGAGTTTGACAAGGAGAAAATTCCACATGAGGGGAAGCCCACACAGGATCAAGATCACACAGATCAAGGTGTTGGGGGAAAAATAAGGGCTGAAACTCCCTCTGCACTTGGAAGGGTTCAAAAGGAAGAAGATGATGTAGAGAGAGGGGCTGAGAAGGAACACCCTGACCCTCAAGCACAACACACCTCTCCCACAATTCCACATGTTGAGCTTGAAAATCAAGAATCATTTATTCTCGACACACAAACATATTATAGCACATTAGAAGCTAATTCAGGTGCAATGGAGCCCTCAACACTGGAGACACAAGAGTCTCAAACAACAAAAGAACAAGGGACTGGTGAGAACAAGCTCAAGGATGTCAACACTAGACAAGACAACTTCCACGGTAGACAAACCCAGTATGGACCTTTGCTAGACATTGACATGATTGTTTTGGTATTAACTAATGTAAAAGAATATGAAAGTCAACCTATTGTCTAACTACTTATTTGTTTCCCAAAATGTTTGCAAAGAGTAATTATTTTGGATGTCAACGGATTGTTGTTGTTTCGGGAGCCGTATGATCCCAACACAGAACTTGTCAACCTATTGAGCTTCAGGATAGGCACTTGCAGAGCCATTGTGCGTCTGAGAACCAAGGAATTTATACAGTTTCTACTTCGAATGTTCTGGGTTGTGATATGGTCCTCTATGCAGTAGAGAAACCTCAATCCCCTTGTAAATATGGTTTTCAATGAAGCGGGAATCAAACGTTCGCGCACGTGCGCGCGCGCGCGCGCGTGTGTGTGTGTGTGTGTGTGAGAGAGAGAGAGAGAGAGAGAGAGAGAGAGAGAGAGAGAGAGAGAGAGAGAGAGAGAGAGAGAGAGAGAGAGGGAGGGAGAGAGAGAGAGAGAGAGAGAGAGAGAGAGAGAGAGAGAGAGGGAGAGAGAGAGAGAGAGAGAGAGAGAGAGAGAGAGAGAGAGAGAGAGAGAGAGAGAGAGAGAGATTAGCATCAAACTCTGCATATGTTATTCAAAATATACAGTAATCACACTTCCACCTCACAAAGGGAGAGAGGTAGCGAGACAGTTTCATCTTACAATTGAAATAAAGATATAACCAAATTGTGGGAATCATCTCACAATTGAAACAAAAGATATAAGTTGAAAGAGAAACTGCAATGGAAGTCATGAATATATATTTCAAGTAAAAAAGAAGTTAGGCCCAATGGAATTCATCTAAGTTACACAAATAAACGTATCGGACAAAAATTAGCAATTTTTACCAGTTTAGTGGGCACTTAATTTTGTAGGGACCTTTGCAAATCCCTAAACATCTTGCTTTTGAGAGCTTCACACACTGTGGTGTCCGAGACTGGCCAGTCAATACAGCTCCAATTGGTAGGGAGAGTGAGGTTAACCAGAGTACCTTTTTGATTTTTTTTGTTTGAGCTGGTAGAAATGCTCATAGAAGAAAATTTTCTCATCTGCAAGACTCTTGCTAGTTCTTCCATCATACTGTAAAACACCATGTCAATGTGGATTACAAAGATGAGATCTATAATACACTCTAATGGCTCCCATTCCTCATATAATGAAGGATAGACATCTGCAATTGCAACATCAAAAAGTAAAATACCACCTAGTCTAACAACTGAATAGAGTTTATAACTACTTATGAGAACTTGATCTACCTCTATTAATATTAGAACTACTTATGAGAACTTGATCTACCTCTACTTATAAGAACTTGATCTACCTTTATTAATATTATTCTACCTCTTCAAAAGAAAAAAGAAATTAAGAGAGCAACAAAGTCTGAAAGAAAGAATAGAGATGGAAGCCTATGAATACACTTACAATTGCATCGTGGATGATAAGCCAACGAGACATCTCCGCCATTAGCAATCACATCAGAGTGAATTTAGACATGCTAAACCAAAACCTCTTTAACAGTTTTCTTGCCCACCTCCACTCTGAAATCTAGCACTCGTGCTTTCCATGCTAAACAAAATAGATTTATTGTTGAGAATCTTTTCCTCCTTATTGGTTTCATAAGAACCCAAAAACCTTTCTATATTGTCTGTTGTTGCCATTGAATATCTCTATTGATGGAGTTTGAGATAGTGATAGATCTTATGGTGCTAATGGGCCTCCTTGGGAGACTAATGGCAAGGCTGGTTGGGGAGAGAGCACAACAACCCCTAGAGCTATTAGGGCGGGAAGAAGAAGAAGAAGAAACCATGGTTATTTCTCACTAGTAGAAGAAATCTTGAACTTGCTTGCATTGGAGGCATTTCAGTTTTGAACGCTTGGTTAATGGAGCAAGAGCTTTTGGTGGCAGGAGTATGATGCATTATCGTAGTTGTCTTTCAATACCTTAACAACAAAAAGGTGGATCTCGCATGGAGGGTGACTCAAAGGACTTGGCCATGTGGCATTATCTCCCAAGCTTCAATGAAGAGATGATCCAGGTCATCCACAACAAATATTTGGACTATGCATCAGCGGAGATGTACATAGCCCTAATTGTCCACAAATATATGCTTGTAAACTAAGAGCCAATAATCCATATTTTGTTGAGCTTATATGGGAAGCTACTCAATATATGGCTTCTCTTTATATGGCACTCAGGTCCTCTCTATATATACATCATCTCATGTGTGTATTCTACACACTTTGGGGTTCTATTCCTGTGCTCTCTCTTTCTCTCTCAACATGGTATCAGAGCAGTACATTTTTTGTTTTTGATTTCTCTCCTGATTGAAAACAATTTTGCAGAAACTACCTGCTGCAGGCAACGGAATCGATGTGGTCTACAACTTTGCAGAAGGAAGTTTTTTCAAATTCTGCACCGATTTTGAGTTATCGTTCGCGGACTGCGTACATACGTGAAAAGCAACTTTTACTCTTTGTTTTTTATTTTTCTGTTAATTGAAAACTATTTTGCAGAAACTACTCGCGCGAGAGGATAGAATCGATGTGGTTTACAACTTTGCGGAAGAAAGTGTTTTCAAATTCTGCACCAATTTTCAGTTATCGTTTGCGGATTGCTTACATACCTGAAAAGTAACTTTCGTTTTATGTTTTTGATTTTTCTCTTAATTGAAAATGATTCTGCAGAAACTACTCGTGAGAGACACTGGAATCGATGTGGTCTACATCTTTGCAGCTGAATTTTTTTTCAAATTCTGCACCGACTTTGACTTATCGTTCGCAGACTGCGTACATGCCTGAAAAGCAACTTTGCTTTTTGTTTTTGATTTTTCTCCTGATTGAAAACGATTTTGCAGAAACTAGCTGCTACTGGCATTGGAATTGATGTGGTCTACAACTTGGCAGAAGAAATTTTTTTTCAAATTCTGCACTGATTTTGAGTTATCGTTTTTTGATTTTTCTCATAATTGAGAACAATTTCACAGAAACTATTCGCTAGAGCCATCAGAATCGATGTGGTCTACAACTTTGCAGAAGAAAGTTTCTCTAAATTTTGCACCGATTTTGGGTTATCGTCTCGGACTGCGTACATGTTTGAAAAGAAAAATTTTACTTCTTGCTTTTGATTTTCCTCATAATTGAAAACTTTTCAATTATATTTTTTCTTCATCAATCATATATTTGTTACTGATGTAACTTTGCTGCAGAAGCTAGTTACATATTGTTCCGATTCAGTTGAGCGGTTGATAATAGTCCAAATTCTATCGAGCTACTGTTGGTACATGATCTTTTGTTATATGATATACTCGTTCATTGATTCTCGTATAATTATTCTTCTAGAGATATAGTTTATGTTGTTTTATTGATAATTTCTCGTTGATACCATAGTGATTTTGATGGTATCATGATGATGTTTTATTAGTACTTTGGTCATGGTGATTTTCGTTGATACCATGATGATATTTCATTGATACCATGGTTATTCTCGGTGTTGCCATGATGATATCTCATTGATACCAGCGTTGTTTCCATGATGATATTTCGTTGATACCATGGTTATTCTCGGTGATGCCATGATGATATTTTGTTGATTCCATGGTGATTTTTGTTGATACTATGATGATGTTTCGTTGATACCATGGTTATTCTCGGTGATAGCATGATATTGTTTTCGTTGATACCATGGTTATTCTCGGTGATTCCATGATGATATTTTGTTGATTCCATGGTGATTTTCGTTGATACCATGATGATGTTTCATTGATACCATGGTTATTCTCGGTGATACCATGATGTTGTTTTGTTGATACCATGGTTATTCTCGATGATACCATGATGTTGTTTCGTTCATACAATGATTATCCTATGACGCTTTTCGTTGATACCATGATGATTTATTCATTTTTATTGATACAATGATGATATTTTGTTAATACTTTGATGATACTCATTGATATCACTACGTTGATAAATATCATTTTATGTAGTATATACACATGTCATTTGCATCACGTATCATGCATCTTGTACTTTTTATGTTCATACTTTATGTCCACATATGTTGTCGTGCGTATATATGCCATCAAAAGAGTGGCGTCGCGAACCATCTCTTATGGAATTGTGAACGTAATTATTTCACTAATGATGCTAATAATTCTCATGACTATGTTTTTTGAGTCTATGATCTATGTAGGATTGATCAAAGAATTGATTTCATGAAGACAAACTTGGTCACAATAAAAGATTTATGAAGACATGTTTGGTGATGCAATAGTGATGAAAAGCTACACAGCAGATTCACAGGGACACTTTTGATTACGAGCTAATAAATAGCCTTTACACCTCTTTATTGAACCTTTGTATTCATTATTGTATTTGATAGGATAGGGGTAATGTAACTCCTCATAAAACATTCATTGTAAAAGGAGTGATGTAGCTCCTCATAACATATTCATTGCAAAAGTAGTGATGTAGCTCCTCATGAACATTTGTATATTCAATGATTTTTATAATATAACGGTGGGTGTATATAGAGCTGTGGGTTTTTCCCTTGATCCCCCAAGGGTTTTTTCATCCACAGTTAGGGACCCTTATTTGAGCGGGGGTGTTGAGCTTATATGTGAAGCTACTCAATATCTGGCTTCTCTATATATGGCACCCAGGTCCCCTCTATATATACATCATCTCATGTGTGTATTCTACACACTTTGGGGTTCTATTCCTGTGCTCTCTCTTTCTCTCTCAACACATTTTTGGTAAGAAAGGGGTCGGAAGATTTTTAGGATATTATGGCCTTTGCCTTGGACAAGGAATAACAAGCAAGGAAGATCTTGTATCACGTATTAGTGAAAAACCACCTTTAAGGAGCCTAGGTGAAGCTTCTTTCAATGAGCTTGTAAAAAGGCTATCTTAGTCACGTGCATTACACGTCTCGATGTATCTTTGAAATTAATAAAATTATCAGCTTGAGTTAAGTTTTTTCTTGATACATGTGCGTCATGAGAATTTTTTGTTCTAACATGTTGTTTTCTTCCCCTCATGAACCCCACGTGCATGGTGACAAGGTTCATACGGCCCATGGGACTCTGGATGGGCACCTCAAGAGTTGTATTGGCTACTAGACAGATTACACAGATCCCACCAGCGTAAAAACATTTGTTTTGAGAAACTTGCAGATTCAATGTGTGTCACAAGCAATTTGCATAATAACATGATTTTTTCTTGCCCATCCTGAGCCTAACGAGCCGTATGAACCCCATTGTCATGCACATGGAAGAATATCAAACTGTTTTGTGGCCCTGTGTGCCACGGAGTGACTTTTGGTAGTTTGACCCGATCAAACTGCCAAATGTCACTCCGTGGCACACAAGGCCATTGAACGGCTCTATGTTTTGTCATGTGCACAATGACAGGGTTCATACGGATCGTGGGGCTCAGGATGGGCAATACAACATTATGTTAGTATGCAAATTACGTGTAGCACACATTGAATTCACAAGTTGTTGAGAACAAATGTTTCTACGCTTGTGGGATCTGTGTAATCTAGCTAGTAGCAAATAGATCTCTTGTGGTGCCCATCTTGAGTCCCATGAGGCGTACGGACCTTGTGTTCATGCACATGGTAGAATATTGAGCCGTTTCGTGGACCCATGTGCCATCAAGTGCCTTTTGGCAAGTTAACCGGGATGGACACTACAAGAATAATGGCAAAGGAAGGCTTGATGAGGGCAATAGTGATAGTCTTTCCACCAAGGAGATAAATATGGCACATGTGGCAAGCAACCACACTAGACTCACTGCAAGATTTTTAGTCTGGTGGTGAATGTTGCAACAACTTACAAGAATTAAAGTGACCATAGTGTCAAATTGCCACAACTTAGTGTGTCTCTCTTGAAACCGCACTTGTGAACATATCCTCTCAAATACTCCTAATGCCGCATATCCCCTCATCAATCTCCCTTTTTAAACACCTTTCATAGAGAAAGTAGGTCTAATGAATATAACATCAAGAGTAATGTATAGGAGTCTACATCCTTTGGAAAAGATGGGACAACCGATGGTCCCTATACATGATTTGAACCCGTGTTTAGGAGCTCAAGGCACATTACATCAACCCTATTTACATTCCCTCCTGACGTAAGATTCTTTTGCCAACTTCAATATATTTTTATTCAACCTTGAGGCTAGAGACTAACAACTAGTAACTGTCTTGTAGTTTGATCAAGAGCCAGCTACCTGCACAAAGTCATGCAAAAATATATATCTTGGATCCCCAAAAATTAAAGCACAAGAAAGCCAGAAAACAGATCAGATTACTCCATCATGGGGATGGGCCTCCACTAACCAAGATAAATGAAATTTCTGATTTAGCCACTTATCACTTTAATGATCTATTGAATGTTCCGCCTTACCAATCTCTCGATAGAAACTTGGCTATGGAAACTCTACTGAGTGCAATGAAGCCATGTGTTCAAAGCTCTACAGACTGGAACAACCCTTTGAGGAGTCAAAACTATTTTTTTCTTTGAAGGAGCTTCCTAATAACAAAACCCTTGTGTTATGTGGATTGTCCAAAGAATTCATAATGGCATATTGGGATGTATTGAAGGCGATTGTGATTCCACTTATTAATGCTGTGTGGATCTCCCAAAACATGGATCCTACACTCAAACAGGGCATCATCAAACTCATCCCGAAAACAACCTTCCCTAAAACCCTAGCAGATTGGAGACCTGGATACCTATCACCATGATGGGGATACTATATAAAATACTCGCAAAAGCCATTGGTCTTAGGATTGGGTCCGAACCTAGAAAACACATCACCCAGCTCAAACATGCTTCATTGGAGGGATGTCAATATTTAATAACATTTTGACGGTTCAACTAGGCATAGAGCATTCATTATCTTCACAACAAGACATGTTAATGTTTTAGATAGATGTTTCCAAAACTTTGGACACAGTGCAGTGGGACTTTGTGCAACAAACCATGCAAGGTATGGGGTTTGGTCCTTGGATTAGCAGGTGTATCTCTCTGCTTGGTAAACATGCTTACTCCAGATTGATCATTAATGGTAGACTCTATGACAAAATAGATTGTAAATTATTGTAATATAAAGAGAAACGTTTTCCCAGAGAGAGAGAGAGAGAGAGAGAGAGAGAGAGAGAGAGAGAGAGAGAGAGAGAGAGAGAGAGAGAGAGAGAGAGAGAGAGAGAGAGAGAGAGAGAGAGAGAGAGAGAGAGAGAGAGAGAGAGAGAGATAGTTCTATTATCATTCTCGGAGGTCAAATACGACCTATGGGACCAAATGAACATGTCACGTAGTGTGAGTGGAGGTCATAAGTGACTCTCGATGCTCAAAAATGGTTGAAATGAGCGTCGCAATAGAGAGTCCACATCTTGCTTGGGACAGGAAGGTATATAGGGAGAGCTCATGGTTGAATATATGGGGAAAAGAGGACCTAATGTGGTCAAAAGCTGAGCACTCAAGTAGTGTATGGTACTCACTCTCTCGCACTTGACGAGGGCATAAGGTGCAAAGTCAATGAGACTCCTCGCGAGTGCCCCAACGTCCTGTCTCGCAGCGTAGAGAATGGGAGCTAAGACGAATGGAAGCAATGGTGCAGATTGAACTCAGTGGGATGGGCTTAAGGATGTAGAGATGGGTTCGGTTACCATGTTCGGAGAAGAAGAGAGATTTGTAGTTTGGGGCAATGTGTGTGGTGTGATGGCTGAAGCGAGAACCTCTGGATTTCTCCCAAGCCATGATACATTGGCGTTGTAAGAAGGCATCATTAACTTGGGAGTCGATCGACGCATCCTTGACCAAGTGACATGCATCCCATCTTCTAAACCATTTCTTGATGTCAAGCATCCACCCCGAACTCAGTATTTTGCTCTTGCATGTCTTTTGGACCTTTTGACTTGCTTCATATGCAATTCTTGGAAGTCGGTACAAAGGACTACGTTGTGTCTTAAGCATTTACTCCACAACCCTTTGCATGCCCAAGACCTCAATGGGAAGCGATCCGGACTCAAGAAGTAAGAGCATGTAGGGTGTTTGTGTTTTGACTTGGAGAAAGTTGGTGAGAAAACGCTTTTGGACATTGTCAAACTCTTTCTAAGTAGACTTTCCGATGCTACCACCCCACACCTCCACTCCATAAAGAAGCACCAGTGTCACTAATGTGTCAAAGAGGTACTTTTTGAGAGCCCAACACTTGATCTCTCCAGCATTTCACATGTTCTCAAATGCATAATAAGCCCTCTTTCCGGCTTCCAAGTGACGCATTGCGTAATCCATCCATCTATGATTGGATGGAACCTCAAGGCCAAGGTACTTGAATCTATCTACCACGTCAAGTTGCTCATTGTTGTATACAATGCATGGATTTTCATCATTGAGGGTCTTTACAAGCATAACCTTGGTTTTGGATCCATTCACAATTAGCCCGCTATGTAGGCAAAAGAATTCCAAGACACTCATAAGCTTTTGTGCATCTTCTAAGGTATGTGCCAAGAGCACTACATCATCGGCATAAAGAAAAAGCATGATCACCGCATTTCCGATCTTAACCTCTTCTATGCCTTCTTGTTGCATAAAATCAAGAACCATGCATTCCAATTCATCAATGAGTAGCCCAAAGAGGGTTGGGGAAAGTGGGCATCCTTGTTTGACACCAATGGTGCTTGCAAAAAATTCTGAAATTCCATCTCCCATACGTAGTCGACATATCACTTTTTGGTAGATACGAAAGACTGCATGCATAAATTCTCTCGGCACTTCAAGGCTTTGCATACGTCTCCAAAGATTTCCTCGCGGTTACATGTCAAAATCTTTCTTGAAATCCACAAAGAAACAATACAACTTTTTTCCTTTCAATCGAGATGCTTCCATAAGAACTTGAAGAGTGACAAGGTGATCAATAGTGCTATGATGCTTTCGAAAACCCGCTTGACCTAGCGCACGTTTTCCATTCATTTCAGCCCATTCACTTATCTTCATCTCCATGATACATCCAAATAACTTTTCCATGAAAGAACCAACCATTATAGTACGATAGTTGTTCACATTGTTTACATCTCCTCCTTTGTGCAAAGGTTTGATCCAATTTTCACTCCAATCATGAGGCATGGGATGCTGAAGTGCAAGGTTAAACATATTGCATATCCAATATTGTGTTTTCTTACTTGTCCATTTAATCATTTAAGCCTTGACACCTTGAAGGTCCCCCGCCTTGCGAGTAGCAAGTTTCTCAAGCGCACAACATACATCTTCAATGGTAAAGAAGGGAGGCATAAACGGAAGGGAGCTAAAACACTCCATCTTATCAACATTGGGTTGCTCATAGAGGTTCTTACAATGCGTATACATATCCTTAAGAGTCAAGTCACCAAAGCTCTCAACACGCTTGCCTTTTAGATTTTGCCAAAACTTGCCACATGCATGTGCTTTCTCTTGCGTTAAAAGAAGTTGTTTTTTGACTTCCCACCTTCTCCTATTTTTTTGAGCAAGTGCTTTGTATGTGTGTGAACATTCCAAGTAACCTTCCTTGTATTTACTTGCATCCAACCTTAGCAAGTGTTTTCGGGCTCGACTACAGTCCATGTCGAACCATTTCTTCTTGGTGCTACCCTTCTTAGATCTTTTGCAAGACATGTGTTTCACCAAAAAGCATTCCTTCGCACAAGAGCAAATTACTTCTTGGAAAACTTTCCACTTGCATTCTAATGTTGGGCTCTCTTGATGCTCTGTCATGGTTAACATGTGGTCCACCATATCAACATATATAAGTGATCTTTTGAAGTCTAGACATAGGTACAAATGATTCACATCATGATTGGAGGCTACATGCTCGGGTCTTTTACCACACTTGAGGTCAATACATAGAATCCTATGATCCAATTCCGGATTCCATTCACCAAGTGTAATGCTTTGTATGCATTCTAGAGTGGCTTCCAAAAACAACATATAGTAAATCACACTATCACCATTGTGCTTTCTACATGTAAAGTCATTGGTGCCTTGCCATAAAGATACACCATTTGTAATGAGCATTCCGGTACTATTGCACATATGTAGAAGTGACTTTCCATAGTGATCCAATTCTTTTGCATAATTAGAATTTCGATTATACATGTATGAGTCATCCATTCTTCTTGAGACATGCGGCATGTCGACTTGTTGTGTGTCGTGTTGTAGTGTTTTTGTGCAAGCATTCATGTCTCCAAAGACAATGACCACCTTGGTCCTTGTAATGAGCAATGTCTTCCTCTAGTTCAACAAAGGGCTGATCTCTATCCATATCCAAGCGAGCATAAAAGTTGGAGTCATAGTGAGGAATGTAGCAACCAACCACAAACACGACTTGACCATTGGGTGGGCTGATTTTCAGCCATAAGTAGCGTTTATACTTATCTTCTTTGACAATGGAAACATATTTCAAGCCCTTTTTTTATCATACATGCTACGTCTCCTTAGCCTCTACGTTGCTTCGCATTTTTCGTCCACATCAAGGAATGCACATCATATTTTGTCAAATCCAAGAATTCGTTGTACATCATGCTCCCATGTTTTGACAAGAAGTATCACATCGGAGTCATTGGTAAGCTCATCAATGCCAATTCCTGCATTCCATGGATAGCCGTTACAATTCCAAAACCTTAATTGCAAGCGTGAGTTGGTCTCATAGATCATGTGTCCCTATTTGTTGGGTGGACTTGCATCCTCCTCAAGTGAATTTTCTTCTTGAGATGACACCTTGACCTTCTTGGTTCTTTCCTCATATGCTTTGCGACGTACATTTTGTTGCATAAAAGTGCAATCCTCATATACATTACAACCCATTCCTTTTAGGTAGATCCAACTATTGTCAAGGATGATCTTTCTCTTTACCTCATCAGCCATGGTACATACAATAGGTCTTTCTCCCGAGCGAGGGAATCCTTGATTTCCAACTCGATGTGCACCATAAGCCATGATTCCGGACATGCCAAAGTATGTAGCAAAAAAATCTTCGATAGCAACCGCAAGAGATTGGGGTGTTTCCGTGCTTTCCTCCTTGATTCCACGAATGACAATGTTCTTTGAGCGTTTTTTCCGTTCTTGCAATTCTTGAGTGTCCACATTCTCTACATTCGTTGCTTGGACAATGGCTTGCATGATAGGAGATGTAGAAGCCGCATTATCCTTACATATATCAGCCCATGATTTGGATTCATTTCTCATCTCACATACATCATGTCGTATTGTATCTATCATTTCCTCTTTCAATACATGATCACTCTCAACATTGTTCAAGCGCTCTTTCAATACATTTATGTCCACAAGAGAGCGCTTACATTCTTGAACTTCATCCTCAAGATGCACCAAGCGTGTTGTTTGCAGGAGAGAGAGAGAGAGAGAGAGAGAGAGAGAGAGAGAGAGGCTATTGACTTACAGGATAATGGCAAGAAAAAAGGCGATTGTGAGAAAGGCACGCAAAGGTCTATGGTTGGCTACTAAAGCAGGAGGAAGATCTGCTAGTAAAAAGAAGAGACCAGGAAAGCCCATGAAAATCGATAAAGCTACAAGGATGAAGAGGATACTGTCACGGGAACCGAATAATAGAGATCGATAGCAAAAGATAGAGAAAGAGATCTTTGTATTGATGAATCTTTGTAGAGTTTTGATACAACAGAGGAGCAAAATATATGGGCGCACTCCGTTGTACGGAGCTCGAACCTCCCTACCACCCCCGAGCTTCAATTCGCTTGCATGCAGCGTCTCACTCGCACTCGCACTCGCACTCTCACTCTCACTCTCACTCGCACTCGCACTCGCACTCGCACTCGCACTCGCAGAAGAAGAGATCGGTGAATGATCCCCAAACGCACCACCTGTCGTGCTTTTATCCTTCTTTTCCTCGAAAAGCCTGCACGATTTTCGCACCAAGTATACCTGCGAGAATAATATAAGAACGTGATCGCTAAGCGATCCGTAAAGGTTAGATTTCTATCATGACACTTTACACAGATCCTGTTTCAGACATTGATTTCTGCATCGCCTACAAAATAGCCAAAAGAACATACTCGTGCAACCAATTCAACATGATAATCAAAGTAAAAAAGCATAATTATATACCTTCATAATCTCAATTGCCATACTCTACCATGAAGAAACAATCCACTTCTTGGTTGATAGTAGGGAGAACTGTATGATATTGTATGTCTGTCTGTCCCTGTGTACACTACACTGCTGGTGTCTTCTATTTGTTTTCATCATAACTTTTACAAACGAACTCAGAACAGAGCGATCCAGGTACTCAAAACGACGGGAATAGGTCTGTTCTACAAAGCATCGCGGACAGAATTGTAAAAAAACGTCTCTGTTTGGCTAAAAACGCAACTTTTAGGTCGCGACTCATAAAACCTCTATTTTTGGGTATCCACTACTTTTACAACTTATTTTAAGCCTACCCATGCATTTTAAGCTAAAACACATAAATATAAAACATTGATATTAATAAAAATCTCAATTTTACTGTTCATAGACAGATTATCTGTTATTCATTAATCTTTATCAAATCCGTCTTTAGTGTATTATTAAAAAAAAAGAATATATGTTCTCTCTTAATATTTCAACTCATTCGTATAAGCTCTATTTAATAGACTATTCAACAATCTTTCAAATCGTGCTAACGAAAGATATGCCCTGCTACATTCTTTTCGACTTTAAGAACTTCAAATATTAGTCCTATTACATTCTCCCCTTATCAAAATTAACTCTGTCCTCAGAGTTGGTCTAAAGAGAGAACAATTCTCTTTGCAAAACACTAAGATCAACCCATGATGCATCCTCTACTGGATAGTTCTGCCACTTAACCAAAACTTCCACAATGTCTCTATTTCTCATATGTTTAAAACGCCTATCTAGTACTAAGTCTGATTCTACAGTCAATGGTCCGTCATCTTTCAACTTAGAGTTGTCCTCTAAAACATGATGCACATTAGGAACATACTTTTTCAATAAACTCACATAGAATACATGATGCACTTTAACATGAGAAGGCAATTCCAATTTGTAAGCTAATGAACCAATGCGCTTCAAAATTTTAAATGGACCAACAAATCGTGGAGACAATCTTCTATCATTTCCAAGAATCAAATGAGACTTCTCAGGAATAATCGTTAAAAAACCATATCACCAGTTTCATACTCCACAACACGATGTTTCTTGTCATAATACAGTTTATGTCTCTTTTGAGATTCTCTAATATTCCCCCTGATTTTGGCCAACTCGCTATCCATTTTCTCAAGCATCTCACGTGACAGCTCTACCTTATTCCTCGAATTAAGAAAATGAATAGGTGTAGGATAGTTATAGCCATACATTGCCTCAAACGGAGTCATCCTAATAGATGAATGATATGAACTGTTATATGAAAATTCAACCACCAAAGGCAGATATTCATTCCAACTAGATTGGTTTTCATTGACATACATTTGTAACATATCTTCTAGAATACGATTCACTCTCTCCGTTTCCCCATCTGTTTGAGGATGAAAAGCATTAGACATGCGTAACTGGGTACCTATAGAGTCAAAAGTTGCTCTCCAGAAATGAGAAGTGAACTTAGAATCTCTGTCAGACACTATGCTCTTGGGACTTCCATGCAAACGAAATATCTCTTTCACAAACAAGCGTGCAATGGTCAATACAATATCAATTATTTTTACAGGAAAGAAGTGAGCTTGTGTTGTGAGTCTATCTACCACCAGAAAGATCGAATCATACCCTCCACGAGTAGTAGGAAGTCTAATGATAAAGTCCATGGATATACAGTCCCACTTCTGTAAAGGAATGTCTTAGGGTTAAAGGTCACCAAGTATCCTCTTATGTTCAATCTTAACTTGTTGACATTGAAAGCATTCACGCACATAATTCTTAACATCCAATTTCATACGCGGAAAAAGAATGAACTTTTAATCTTTTCATGTGTCTTATTCAATCCAGGATGACCAGAAAAAGGTGAATTATGACACTCATGCAGAATTTGACTCTTAAAAGCAGAATTTGCAGGAATACACAAGCGGTCATAATAATACAGATTTTCCTTATACAAGTGATATCTGTTCTCATACCTCTCACCAACATTCTCACGCAAGAATTTCAAAATAGGCATATAAAAAGAATCATTTTCAACTTCAGCATGCATATCATCAATCAAATTGGATCGCACAACAGTCAACAAATTACCCATGGGCGTACGACTCAATGCATCTGCAACTTTATTTTCTTTTTCACACAAATACTTCAAATCAAAGTCATACTCAGCCAGCAATTCAATCCATCTTCTTTGTCTGTTATTTAACAATGGCTGAGTGAAAATATACTTCAAGTTTTGATGATCAGTATGCAATTCAAATTTTACACCAAGCAAGAGATGACGCCAATGCTTCAATGCATGAACAACAGCAAGCAATTCTAGATCATGTGTTGCATAGTTCAATTCATGTCGTCTTAATTACCTAAACTCATATGCAACCACTCTTCCTTCTTGTGTCAAAACACAACCTAATTGTTAACCACTAGCGTAACAGGACACAGCAAATGGTTTGCCCATCTCAGGAACTTTTAAAACATAATTTTCCGCTATTTTAGCCTTCAAGGTCTCAAAAGCAGTCTCACAGCTAGAAGTCCACACAAAACCCTTGTCTTTCTTGGTCAATTCGGTCAAAGGACTTGCTATCTTAGAGAAATCTTTAATGTGTGCTCTCTCATATTGTGCTAGACCCATAAAGCTTCTTACATCTCTTACTAACATAGTCTTAACTTTATCAAGATCAATGTGAATCCCCTCTTTAGAAATCACTCTTCCCAATTACACAATCTGATCCTTTGCAAAAGAATACTTACTTGCTTTGGCATACAATTTATGTTCACGCAAAACCTCAAATATTTTCTTTAAGTGCAATGCATGATCTTCTTCATTCGTAGAATACACAAAAATATTATCCAAGAATACCACAATGAAGTCATCAAGATACGGGTGAAAAATATTATTCATTAAGCACATGAAAGTTGTTGGTGCATTAGTCAAACCAAAAGCAAGAACTCTAAATTCATAATGTCCATAACGTGTACGAAAAGAAATCTTTGGAATGTCCTCGACCTTAATGTAGATTTGATGGTAGCCAGAACGAAGGTCAACCTTTGAAAATATTGTGGCACCACTCAAATGACTAAGCAGTTCATCTATGTGAGGAAGAGGATATTTGTTCTTAATGGTCATTTTGTTTAATCCCCTATAGTCGATGCATAACCTATACGTACCATCCTTTTTCTTTTGGAATAACACAGGACTACCCCAAGGAGATACACTAGGTTTAATGAAACCCTTTTTCAAAAGATCATCAATTTGTATCTTGAGCTCTTTAAGCTCATCAATATTGAACCTGTATGGAGATCTGGAAAAAGGTGTCGCTCCTGGATATAGATCTATGGCATGGTCTACCGCTCTAGGCGGAGGTATACCAGGAAGATCGTTCGGAACACATCCTTAACTTCATGTAAGAGATCCTCAATAAATTCTCGATTTGTCTCTTTATGTTTATCCCCAGATTCTATTTAATCTCATTAGCAAACACAAGCAACGTCTCACACTCTTATTTAAGTCACCTTATCAATTCCATTGCCAAAACTAGATTTAGAATCTCTTTCTTTCCACAAAGAGTGTGGCTTATCATCATCAAATGATTAAAGATATATTTTTCTTTCTTAACAATCAATCAAAACATGATTTTCAATGATGTAATTGATACCAATGATAACATCATGCATATCAATGTTTATGATATAGAAATCATCGTTATACTTCCGACTCTTCAAAGAAAAAAAATAAAAAATTCTACTAACTCTTTCGTGAAACTATTATTACCACTAGTTAAGTCCACAAGTCTTTTAACTTCTTGATTTAATTTCAAGTTTAATTTCTCAATCAATTTGGACGATAAGAAGCAATGAATACTATCCAAATCAATTAACAAATTCAAATTTTAATCTCAACTTCTACGCATAAATTCGATCTCACAGAAGCTTTCAAAGGACGTATCAAAGACATAAAACATCACAAAGAAGGGGTAGATGACTTACCTTTATCGTACGCATCGCCAAAAGTCTCCAATTGAGTCATCTTGGTACGTATTGTCTTATCGGTCACCTTGCTCGAGCATTCGAAAGTCTCGTGGTCGTATTCTCGATATTGAAAGTATAATCCAAATCTATGAGTTCTTCAATCCACGCTTCTAAATCTTCGCATATCTTTCTTATTCCATCAAACTCTTTAAGCTTAGCCTTTGTTAAGAATGATTTGGTTGTCGCTTCTCCCATATCGTCATCGTTTCTTTTGGCGGTACCCCAGTGCCGCCACGATGATTATTGTTTCCAGGTGGATTAGCATGGTTTTCACCTTCATGTTGGCCATCAAGGTCTACATAGATATCAAGCTCTTGTGCTGCTTTGCCCCGCAGAGCCTCAGCACGCTCCCGATTTGCAATTTTCAGATCTTCTCATAGTCGCCGAATCAGGTCTTCTTGCTCCTTCATCCTCCTCTCGTATCCTTCCATGTCCAGAATCAACCGCTTGCTCTGATGCCAATTGTCACGGGAACCGAATAATAGAGATCGATAGCAAAAGATAGAGAAAGAGATCTTTGTATTGATGAATCTTTGTAGAGTTTTGATACAACAGAGGAGCAAAATATATGGGCGCACTCCGTTGTACGGAGCTCGAACCTCCCGACCACCCCCGAGCTTCAATTCGCTTGCATGCAGCGTCTCACTCGCACTCGCACTCGCACTCTCACTCTCACTCTCACTCGCACTCGCACTCGCACTCGCACTCGCAGAAGAAGAGATCGGTGAATGATCCCCAAACGCACCACCTGTCGTGCTTTTATCCTTCTTTTCCTCGAAAAGCCTGCACGATTTTCGTACCAAGTATACCTGCGAGAATAATATAAGAACGTGATCGCTAAGCGATCCGTAAAGGTTAGATTTCTATCATGACACTTTACACAGATCCTGTTTCAGACATTGATTTCTGCATCGCCTACAAAATAGCCAAAAGAACATACTCGTGCAACCAATTCAACATGATAATCAAAGTAAAAAAGCATAATTATATACCTTCATAATCTCAATTTCCATACTCTACCATGAAGAAACAATCCACTTCTTGGTTGATAGTAGGGAGAACTGTATGATATTGTATGTCTGTCTGTCCCTGTGTACACTACACTGCTGGTGTCTTCTATTTGTTTTCATCATAACTTTTACAAACGAACTCAGAACAGAGCGATCCAGGTACTCAAAACGACGGGAATAGGTCTGTTCTACAAAGCATCGCGGACAGAATTGTAAAAAAACGTCTCTGTTTGGCTAAAAACGCAACTTTTAGGTCGCGACTCATAAAACCTCTATTTTTGGGTATCCACTACTTTTACAACTTATTTTAAGCCTACCCATGCATTTTAAGCTAAAACACATAAATATAAAACATTGATATTAATAAAAATCTCAATTTTACTGTTCATAGACAGATTATCTGTTATTCATTAATCTTTATCAAATCCGTCTTTAGTGTATTATTAAAAAAAAAGAATATATGTTCTCTCTTAATATTTCAACTCATTCGTATAAGCTCTATTTAATAGACTATTCAACAATCTTTCAAATCGTGCTAACGAAAGATATGCCCTGCTACATTCTTTTCGACTTTAAGAACTTCAAATATTAGTCCTATTACAGATACAAAGACACATCAAGTTGTTCAAGGAAATCGGGAAGGCTAAAAAATATATTGAGCTTCTTGTACCAAAGATTCCATTCCAAAGATTAGTCAGGTCAATATGTGAGCAAGCATGTTTTGGCACCATGAGGTGGAAACCTGTTGCACTACTGGCACTATAAGAGGCAGCAAAATATTTTTTCTAGAATATTTAAATGATATAACAATTGTTGCAGCACATGCACAAAGGGTAAGGATTATGGACAAGGAGAGGGAAACTTTGAAAAGAGTAAGGTGGAGATATGATAAACTGCTCCAGCCCAATGAATTTATAGACAATAAAATGATGGCAATTTTGCTTATTCCTCCATCAAGGTCATAGGTAGAGGTGAAGATTATAGAAGTCACCCATGATGTGAATACCAGGGTTAGAGCTGAGCAGGAAAATTGGTGTGCAAAGGAGATGAATAAACTGAAAGAGAAGGAAAAAGCACCAAATGCTATAGAAGAAGAGATTAACAACTACCACATTGTTACACACAAAATCATGTCAGCAACAACAAAATTTTATCATCTATAGAGGAAGGATTAATAGTAGATATACAACTAGTAGATGGTATAAGAAGACTTGCATAAGATTCTGTGTATATCAATATATTGCGGGATTCAGATGCTCAAATCACAGATTCAATTGTTTATATCTTCCTAACGTAAGATGCTTTCACCAACTTCAACATATTTTTATTCAACCTTGAGGCTAGAGACTAACAACTAGTAACTGTCTTGTAGTTTGATCAAGAGCCAGCTATCTGCACAAAGTCATGCAAAAATATATATCTTGAATCCCCAAATTTGTGTCTTTCTCAGAATGAAAAACACCCCTATCGGCACATTCAAGAAGTGGCTTGCCCATTGCTCAATACTGCATGTAACAACCATAATTTCTCCATATGAGAGCAACCACCCCAATGGAGCCTGGTTTGCATTGAACTTGACAAGCCAGCTGTCTGGACTCTATACTCAATTCGAGGAACTTATTCATAATTAAAACTGTGAGTATTGATAATTAGAAATTGGTTTTATTTGGATAAAGTATGAAGACAATTATTGTGTTGGGTTCATAACAACTTTTCCTACTTGTAGATGCATACAAAGACCGTTGCATGCATATGGAAGGCTACACTGAAATCTAGAGCTATACAAGTCAAAAATTAAGGAAGTCAAGGTGCCTATACATATGGATGCCAACTCGTGTGGATAGAGGTGCCTCCTCCATGCTGAGTATATATTGCATAGATTTTTTGCACTAAAGCCATTCATGTAAAAGGTAGGCATTTTTTACAACATTACTATAACATGGTGATTTTTTGGACAAAAATGTGTCTCAGTTTCATTTTGTTTACGTTTTGTCTTTTGAAGAATGCGTTGGAGAAGTACACCATACATTATATGCACTGATACCATGCCACCCTAATCAAGCATTTGCTTCCAATTTCACATCATGTGAGCATGGATGCAGAACAAACCCTATTGAATGACCACATTGTAGAGTTAACGATGATTGATGAGGGAGAGAAGCAAATAATTTTCATAAGGTCAGCTGAGAAAGGACAGGAGCAAGGAAGGGAGGAACTTTTGAGAAGAGAAATGCTACAAAGAGAGAGTTTGACAAGGAGAAAATTCCACATGAGGGGAAGCCCACACAGGATCAAGATCACACAGATCAAGGTGTTGGGGGAAAAATAAGGGCTGAAACTCCCTCTGCACTTGAAAGGGTTCAAAAGGAAGAAGATGATGTAGAGAGAGGGGCTGAGAAGGAACACCCTGACCCTCAAGCACAACACACCTCTCCCACAATTCCACCTGTTGAGCTTGAAAATCAAGAGTCATTTATTCTGGACACACAACATATTATAGCACATTAGAAGCTAATTCAGGTGCAATGGAGCCCTCAACACTGGAGACACAAGAGTCTCAAACAACAAAAGAACAAGGGACTGGTGAGAACAAGCTCAAGGATGTCAACACTAGACAAGACAACTTCCACGGTAGACAAACCCAGTATGGACCTTTGCTAGACATTGACATGATTGTTTTGGTATTAACTAATGTAAAAGAATATGAAAGTCAACCTATTGTCTAACTACTTATTTGTTTCCCAAAATGTTTGCAAAGAGTAATTATTTTGGACGTCAACGGATTGTTGTTGTTTCGGGAGCCGTATGATCCCAACACAGAACTTGTCAACCTATTGAGCTTCAGGATAGGCACTCGCAGAGCCATTGTGTGACTGCGAATCAAGGAATTTATACAGTTTCTACTTCCAAGGTTCCGGGTTGTGATATATTCCTGTATACAGTAAAGAAACCTCAATCCCCTTGTAAATATGGTTGAGAGAGAGAGAGAGAGAGAGAGAGAGAGAGAGAGAGAGAGAGAGAGAGAGAGAGATCCTTACTAAACCCAAAGGTGTTCTCATGGTAGTGAAGTCCCTGATTTCCATAGCTAGTTGGAACTGATCATACCCTGAGTACAATCCCCCATAGAATATATTTGCCTTCCTGTAAATGCCTCGACAAACTCATATACAACTGGCCATGTACCCACATTTCTGATTGTCACCTTATTTACAGGTTGCATATCTTGAATAAAGCATAAAGAACTATCTTTCTTCGGAACTTTGAACCAGTTTCTTGAATATGAAGCACTCCTATACCCACATTTCTGATTGTCACCTTATTTATAGGTTGCATATCTTTATCTTTTCATTAAGAAACTCAATGAGTTATGGCAAATGGGCCTTTGGAACCGAAATAGGCCTCAAGTTCCAAGGTACATGAGGGATAGTGACGATCATCTTAGGAGAAACAATCAATGGATCAACACACACTATCTCATGCAGATCGAATGCAAAATCCTTTCCATGTTTGGCAAACATTTCTTCAAAGAATATTCTTTCAACCTCTATCAAACCGCCTTGCAACCAATCTTTAACTCCTTCAAAGCATCATGTGTAAACTTATGTCCAATCTTGCATGGCTCACAAAGACTAGGTTGCAAAGCAGCTTGATCCATCTTATCCGTACAATCTTTTGGTAGAGGTAATGCCAGTGGTTTCACTTTCTTTGCCACAAACTTGTACTTGGTTCTCCACTCGTACATCAACACCTTGATAATTTTTCAAATCCTCAATGAATTTTTACATTTCTATTGAGCATACTTTCACGACCTCACTTCCCATGCCCAAATTGAAATCCATTTACGACCAAATCTTGCATAGTATCCATAAACGAACACTCATCAAGCACACCTGTAATGCATTTATAAACTTCTATCAAACCATTGGTCATTAAACCTTTTTGTACACTATTTAGATGTTGTCATTCACCCTGCGTTAAGTCCTCACACTTTGTAAAAGCAATAGATCCATAGTCTGTTAATCCTACAAAACTTGTAGAAAAACGTTTTTTTGCATATACATCATTCGAGAACTTTTCTCTTCTTGTACCAGTGCTTGGATAAATTTTTTAATTCTTTCCATGTGAATATTAAAGTGTTATGTTTCAATTATTTACATCTCAGATACTTACAATTTTGATGATTTAGTTTATAATCTTGAGTCAACATTGGCACTTATGCTTCGATAATTCATATTATTTATTGTGTTTGTGAGTGTCAATGGTTATGATTTTGATGATTTATCAAAGAGTTATATTTTGATGATTTATTTTCTCTTTTGATTGATTTTCTTTTGTAAAGAGTTACAACTTCAATGATTTGATATCATCGATAACTCATGTCAAATCGTTTTATGATTTATTGTTTCATATCATTTCTTTACATATAGATGTCGAAGAGTTACAATTTTGAGGATTTATCAAAGAGATACATTTTAATAATTTATTTTCAACTAAAACATGAAAAACTTATGATTTTTTTATCATCATCCATTCTTACACTACAACAAAAAAGGTGCCTTCGACGCAGATTTCGATGGGGGACGTTGAAAAGTACATCGAAATATTCATCCCTGTGAAACCATCGAAATACGCATCGATATCTGCATCGAAAGGCCTTGTTTTTTATGCGTATTTCGACGCCCCTATCGACGCTAGTTTTGACGGACATATCAGAATTTGTTTTTCTTGAGCAGAGGACAGACAACCTGGCCTGTGCCCAGTGAAAAGATGGACACAGCCACAGCCAGACTGACTGTCCTCTGCCCAAGAAAGCGAGCAACACCAAAATCAATCGTGCTCCCGCACAAATTTTAGCAGAGTTCCCTTCATTTTAACATAAACTCTTTTTGAAAAAACCATATGTATACGCCTCCTACATGATATCCATGTAGGATCTCACATGAGATTTAAGGCAAATGAAAGAAATGAAACGAACTTTGTGAAAAACCATAACTAAATTAAAACCATAACCATAACGAACTTCATATATAACGAGCTTTGTGCAAAACCATAAACAAATTAAAACCATAACCATAACCATAACCATATTGATCAAAACCATAATGATAACCATAACCATAACCATAAACAAAACAATAACCATAACCATAACCATAAAGTTAAACATAACCATAAACAAAACAGTAACCATAACCATGTCTATACAAGAACAATAACCATAACCATAACCATAACCATGTCTATACAAGAACAAGAACAATAACGATAATCATAACCATAACCATAACCATAACCATAACCATAAAACAAAACAATAACCATAACCATGTCTGATGAACAACCATAACCATAACCATAAAACAAAACAATAACCATAACCATGTCTAAACAATAACCATAACCATGTCTGAACAACAACCATAACCATGTCTATACAAAAAAGAGACACAAAGATGTATCTGTGTCTCACAAAACATATATAGAAATCTACTGATGACTCCGCGTCACAACTTGCACATAAAAGGACAAGTCACAAAATTAGTATTGATATTACTTCACATATACTTATTTAATTAAATCAACTCACACATATTAACGTCTCACCTCAATCGATCAGCGAGGCTCTAAGGCCTCCCAATCCACAGGCTCTCCTTCAATACTTCATAAATGCCTCTCCGATATCCATCTGTCTCCTCTTGCCGTGTCGGGGCTCGATGCATTGCAAGATTCTGCATTTATACAAAAACCTCACAATTTAAGAATACATGATTCATCGCGTTTAAAAAAAAACAATATAGCTAGGATTGGATTGGACACTTACAAATTCATAGCGAAAGGTGTCGAAGCCTCCGCTGCCAAGATGAGATGTATCCCTGGTCATTTGTCGTACCTCCGCGGCCTGACGCTGATAGCCGTTTTTTCGGCTCTCTGTAATTTCCATAGTGAGTTATCTCACCCTATCAAATCACTCAAACACTGTGGTTACCCTCACCCTTGCACTGTATATAGGTGGGTGTGAGTTAGGGGACTTTTCCTATATCTCCTTACTGAAATAAAAACCCTCAATTAGCTAGTCATTGGGCTAGTTGAGCCAAAAAAATAAAAAATATAAAAAAATATAAGTATATTATGGCCCATCTGTATGTAAATATTTCTTTGAATATAGGGCCTAAATAAATGATTTTTTCATAATTATTTTGGTATTTATTTAAATATTTCTACTTAGGTGTGTGTTATTTATGCTCTGTACATTGCCTCACCATTACCACAATTTTTCTTACCATTTTTTCATACTCTTTATTCCATATAGAAATATTTTCATGTAAGATTCTCTTATATTTGGTGTAACTCCACCCCAACAAAAATCCAAAAAAAAAAACTAGTTTTATTTATGTGTATATTTTTTCACTATTGTGATTTTTCCCTTCCTACATCTATTTTGTTTTTTTTCTAAAAAATTAGAACACCAAAAATATTTATCTTTTTATGGTAGCCTCATAATGAGAGAGATTTCTTTTGACCCCTTTATATTTTTTCCACTTATATTATTTATATTTGACATGTACATATTTTTTAGACCCCTCAATATTTGATTTTCTTAATTGTACTATTCACTTATATCATGATCTCAACGCTATCTTCAATTATAGACCTACCAAATAAGGTCAAGGGTAGGTGGCATGCATACATGCACTATGGGGGGCTCACTCTTGGAGGTATTCAAAAGAATCATCCAAAGAAGGACCCCACAAGGACCTTGTGCAGTGGAAAAAAACGATCGATTTTCCTAAATTTTTAAAAGTCACTTGTTTTTCAAATTTGAAAAGGTGATACAAACAAAAGTTGTAGCTCCTAGGCTGAGCTTTTGCCTCAAATTTTTTCATATTTTTTTGAGCTACGAGCTGTGAGCTATGATTTTATTAGTGGACCCCAGTTTTCCCATGCTATGCAGCCACACTCTCTCTTCCACTTTATCATTTTCCTCTTTCACACACACTTCTCCACTCATCATCCCCACCTCTCTCACCACTCCTCTCTGCACCCTACTCACCTTCTCCTCAACCTTGAAAAATAAGAGAAACCATGGTGAACTCATACCTCCCACACACAATTCCATTCCAAAATTGACCACATAGTCTCATTTTTCCTCCTCCAAATTACCCATATCTATCAAAAAAATCACAAAATTCAGCCTCTTCTCTTAAAAGACAGCATCATGGTGGTTGATTACTCAACTTCAATTACCTTGTCTCTCAAGGAAGGTCAAGAGTGGAGAAAAAATGTACCGTCAAAGCTAGTGGACCGTCAACAAGCGTCAAAATTGGCCCTACTCAAGACACTTGGAGCATCAACCTTGTAAGAAATCCACCTTTTCTTACCTCTTAAGAGTTTTTCTTCCTTATTTGTATCCTACATGGATAATCCCATTGTAAATATCCAATTCCATTTGTAAATTAATACTAACTCTACTAACACTAACCCACTATGAAAAGTCCTATCACCTCCATTTCTCTCCTCTCTCTTTCCCCACCAACTTCTTGATAATTCCAAGCAAAAGAAATTAGATAAATTGCTAAAAATCTAATCCAACCATGGTTAGAGGAGTAACCCTAGCCTTCAAAATTGCTATAAAAGGAGGGTGTAGCTAGCACAAAAAGGGGAGAGAAGAAAGAGCACTATGCTATAGCTTGAGAAGCCAAGCTCAACCTCTTGAGAAGGAGCTCTTGAGTGGAATCTCGTTGGCATTAGGCATATGTATGTGTTGTATTAGGGGTGATTAGCAAGGGAACTCTATGCCATTGTAAGAGAGAGTGATCATTAAATTGAGAGTAGGAAATCTATCATTTCTCCTACTAGAGTAAGCCCAACATTTGCTGAATCAAGGAGGGTGAATTTGGACTAAGCATGGATACCTTGTCTCCCTTCCAACGTGAAGGCATGGACAATAATGATGTGTAAGTGTTTTGGTGTTTTATTTAAGTTCTTGATAGCTTGTCTCCGGGTATTGTTATCAATTTAGCCATAAATCCCACATGCTGTAAGAGGGCGACAGGGTGGAAAGGACTTCTCTGGCCTTAAGAAAGTGATTGGGGTGGCTTTTTTCTTGTGATGTGTTGTGGTGCAATTTACTCAGGCTATGTTGAACAAATACTAATCTCACTTTGATTGGTCATGACAGATTTGTAAGAAGGCATTAGTGCAACAAGCACCCCTTTCCCCCTTCTCTCTCTTTCTTACATATATATATTTATGTTTGCTTGATCATTAACGATACACTTCAAAGCAGCCCGAGCACCATCTCTCTCTCTCTCTCTCATGTTTTAGTGTGTGAGAGTGTTCCATTGGTGTTAGGGTTAGTGTAAATTCCTTGCTTGTTTGTGGGTTGCTCTAACGATTCTCCTCTTTTGCGTCCTAGTTCGCTCTTAAACTAGGTGGTGCCCCTTGTGTAGTTGGGATTTGGCTGTGGGTTTGTTGTTTTGGTTTGTGTTGTGTTGTGCCCCAGCCCCATTGAGCAGCACGGGAGCCTTGAAGGGTGTCTAGAGGTTGCTCTTCTTGTTGCCCGCCCCGGACCGCCTCAAATTGGTGCCCCCACTGAGGAAAACAACTCGTGTATGTTTTTGTGTAGGATCAACTTTTAGCATAGTCAAGTAGTTTGCATGAATCACGAGAGTTTGTATGATCCTTTCATTCCCATTGCAAGGCAAAAGATACACATAATTGTTAGTACTAAGTTGCAATTTCAACGGGTAATTCGTAGGATTTTAGGTCCTCTTAGGTTAGCCGAGATAAACACTTCAGTAAATCCTTTTATTTTGCCTCTCATTAGGTACGATATTAGCTTGGACGTCTATATTTTTGTGTTATTTTAAGCATTAGGACATGCATAGGCCATGGATAATGGCCCAGGAATAGAGGTTTTTTCCTTTCATTTTACTCCACACATTATAATAAAAGTTGCAATTAGTAGAAAGATCCATTTTCAACAACGAATGGTATTCATGTTTGGTGCCCAAACAGTAGGAGAAATTCTTGCATCACCAAACCCTGTCATTCTACCTCTCATCAACTACCACACTTCTTTTGATGTACATGTGTTCATTTTATTTTAAAATGAAGTGCAGCCTGGCAAAATAGTGTGTATGTTTGTTTTTTCTTTGTTCAAGTTGTTATAAGAAACAAAAAAAGATCATTTGTTCTAACAGGGAATGTGTGTGCAGTGAAAGTTCAATCCTTAGAGATCTAGCTCTATTACCAATTGAGTTGCAGGAGCAAGTAGTAAGGCGTCTCCCTCATAACGAGAGGGTGGTGAAGTTAACATGAAAGGTCCTACGCGTGGATTCCATTTTCCTCTTGTTGTTGGGCACTAAGGAAGACCGCGCATTCATCCAACTAGTGTGTGCCCTAAGATTGGTAAATAGAGTGAAATTTGGCGTTTGGCGCGTGCATTTCACCATTGAGGAAGACTCTTCAGGAAACTTGCGGCCAGAGTTCATGCTTCATAGATTCACATTT
The DNA here is from genome assembly GCF_014529385.1 of Adiantum capillus-veneris. Lineage (NCBI taxonomy): Eukaryota > Viridiplantae > Streptophyta > Polypodiopsida > Polypodiales > Pteridaceae > Adiantum > Adiantum capillus-veneris. Next base: position 27,072,995 of record NC_140960.1, read on the forward strand.
GGTGAATTTTTCCCTCATTTGCATCTTATTAATAGTCTTCCTTTCGCTTTCAACAAAGGAGATAGGGATATTCAGAGCTTGTCTTAATAAAGAGAGCATAGAGAAGATTGCAAATTTGTATAAATTCTCATCCTTCTCTACTTTCTATGACACTTTGTTCATAGAGGCATTGTAAATCTCTTTATGCTTTTGAATGATTTAACCATAATCCTAAGGAGTTTTTGTCCAGGAATTTTGTAGCACAATTGGAGTCTTTAAATCTTGCAAAATTGATTGGACTTGATGAGGATGTTCTTTATGAAATTGTGAGAAGGTTGCCTCACTCCGACTGTGTGGAACTCGAAGGAAAGGAGCTCCTAGTCAATTGCTACTTTCTCACGGCCTTCGACGAGCATGAAGATCTAGTTTTTATACAAACCGCTTGTGCGTTGGGAATTGTAGAGCAAGTGCAATTTATCACTTGGGACGTGGTTGCTCTTTTGGATCCAGAAAATGAAGTTCTAGAGATTTCTGTTTATCGCCTTAGCTTTGAATAATTTCAACCCTTCTTAGAGCTCATCAATAGTCTACCTTTTTGTTTTGATCAAACAAATCGAGACCTCATTGAAGCTTGGATAGCTGAAGAAGAAAACCTAGAGTGGTATTTTCTTACTTCTTCATTTGCAGGCGAGTGGTTCTAAATCTCTATTGTATCCCTTATTGTAACTCGTGTTGTAATCTTTCATAATAATGGAGAGCCAACGCCAAATGTCTGGATATCCTCTTTTCTTTGGAGAGCCTGGAGAGGATGCAGAATTATTTTTAGCAAATTTCAAGATGTCTTGCCGTATCAAGAGGATAGTAACCGATCAAGAATGTGTAGAAATGTTTGAGGTGGTCCTTAGGAAAGATGCTAGTACTTGGTTTGACTCTTTGCCTGAGGAAGTTAAGGGGAATTACATAGAAGTTTTGAATCGTTTTAAGAGATACTTCTTTGATCCCCAAAACACTCAAAAACTATGGCAAGACATTGTTTCTCATAAGCAAAAAGACTTAGATGACTACTACTTGTACAAGCAAGAGTTTCTACGTCTTTGGGCTCTATGGATACGAAATGTTGCTAACCCTGGTGATGGTGCAGAATTTTTAAAGAAGGAGAGGTTCATAGCCGGACTCGTTCCTGACCTTAAGGTAAAAGTTGAGGCAGGTGCACCTGCTACTTTTGATGCAGCTGAAACTAGGGCTGCTGAGAAGTATAGGAAACTCAAGTGCTTAAGGGGAGAGGTTCCAATAGAAGGTCTTAGACCCAAAGGTAAGTCACAAGCATCAACATCTAGGGAGCTTCCTGAGGTAACGGCTGAAGTGATTGAGAAGTTAAATGAATCTTTAAGCAGCGTGTCAATTCACCTTGCACAAGTTGTAGGTCCAAAGGGACAAGCAAAGAAGTCAGAAGAGAGAGAGCCACGAACTAGGAGAGTCTTGCAATGTTGGAATTGCGGAGAGTCTGGACATGGGATGTATAATTGTCCTTGGCCCCGTGGAGAGCCAGGGAGACCTAACTTGAATTACCCAGTGATGAATGTAGGTGAAGGAACTAGTCAGCAACCACGGCTTATACAAAGGCCAACTGGAGCAAGACCACCTCCACAAGGAATGGAAGGAGTTCCACCTTTGCCAGACCCAAACGTGCATGTGGTAGAGGTGACAAATTCAAATGAGTTTGACATGGAAGCCAATGGCATTAAGCGTGGCTGAGGAAAAGGTAAAGAGAAAGAAGGAGTCACATCACAGAGTGACCATGGACAAGGCAAGAAGGCAAAGGAAACCAAGGAAACCAAGAGGACTCGACGTCGTATCAACCTCCAAGACTTCCCTCTTGGACATGGTATGGCTCCGTACAACTTGTTGGAAGACATGAGAGGTAAGGGTCCTGATATTTCATGGCCTCAATTTCTTGCATTATGTCCACAAGTTAGGAGGGATTTAACAAGGGCAGTTAGCACTAGGAGAAAGGTAAAAGAGAGTGTGCCTGTTGTAAAAATTGCACAAGCTTAAATGAATGAGGACATTACACCGGTGCTAGACTGTTACATCAAAGGAAGATTGGTTAGGAAAGGTCTAGTGGATGGGGGTGCACAAATTTGCATCATGATAGAGGGACTCATGCAAAGACTAGGCATGCACATCCAGGAGACACCTGAAATCAAAGTCAAGATGGCAAACAATAGCAAGGCTAGGTGTGTAGTCATTTGTAAAAATGTCTTTGTAGAGGCCTTTGGCACTAAGAAAGCGGTGGATTTTTATGTTATGTCGACCAAGGGAAGTGGTTATCCATTTATCCTAGGAAGACCATGGCTAATGAAAATGCGAGCTTTGCAGGATTGGGAGAGTGGGAAATTAATTTGCAGGAATGACAATCATAAGAAGGTTGTCTTTGACATGAAGGAGCAACGCCAAGAGGAGCTCCATGAAGAATCATCTCAAAGTGAGACGGAAGAAGGTTGGACCGATAGCACTTCAGAAGAAGAAAGTAGCGGCAGCATTACTGAAGAGGAGTCTTCCATCGAAGTCATGGGGGTAAGGTTTAAGCCAAGCAACCAAGAGACCTCTTGTCAAGGCTTGGAGGAGGTAGGTCCTCAAGAGAACGAAGGTGTTCAAGATGAAGGGATGCTGGAAGGTATGCTATCAACAACACTTACAAAGGATGAAAGAGAGGAGTTCAAATGTGTGCTAAGGAAGTTTCCTATGCTTTTTGCTAAAGACTACATGGATGTGCATGGGGTAGATGTTGTTCAAAACAAGATTGAGTTAAAGCCTGAGGCCACACCTAAAGCTCAGAAGCTACGAAGGCTAGGAGTTATAAAGGAACAGGCTCTACTCAAGGAGGTAAGAAAGCTTCTAGCAGCAGGTTTCATTTATCCAATGGAGAATTTAGAGTGGGTCTCTCCTGTTGTTGTCACTCCTAAGAAAAATGGCAAGTGGAGGGTGTGTGTGGATTACCGTCCCCTCAATGAGGCAACAAAAAGAGATCACTTTCCCCTCCCATTCCAGGATGAGATACTAAATGAGGTAGCTGGTCATGAGAAGTACACTGTGTGCGATGGTTACTCAGGCTACTTTCAAATAGGTATCGCATTGGAAGATCAATTGAAAACAACCTTTATCACTCCTTGGGGTTGTTATGCTTTTAGAGTCATGCCATTTGGTCTGACAAATGCTCCTGCAACATTCCAACGTTTCATGAACATGGTGTTTCAAGCATTCTTTGGAAAGTCAATTAGGGTGTTCATTGATGATTTCTGCATTTATAGCTCAAAATCATTGCATCTACAAAGGGTAGAGGAAGGTTTTAAGAAGCTCTACGACATGGGAGGTCAACTCAACCCCGACAAGTGCCACATAGGTGAGGATGAAGTGATCTTGCTCGGTCACAAGGTCTCCTATAAAGGCATTGAGGTGGATCCTTCAAAGGCAAAGGCTCTTATTGAGCTCCCATCACCGAAGAGTCTTAAGGAGGTCATCTCTTTCATTCAGAAGGTGAAGTATATGTCACGCTTCATTCACTTAGCCTCGGAGTTGCTTCATCCTTTGCAAAAGTTGACACAACAAGTAGAATTTGCATGGTCTGATGAGCTTGAAGAGTATTTTTGTAACATTAAAGTCATTTTGTCAGAGCTACCAACACTCATGCCTCCTTGTTGGGAGTACACATTCTTGCCTCCTTGTTGGGAGTACACATTCATGCCTCCTTGTTGGGAGTACACATTCTAGTGTTGGAAGGGAAACGATTGGTGCTGTGTTGCTACAACAAGATCCCCACAGTACAAGGATGCGACCCATCTACTTTGCTAGTAGGGTCATGAATGCTTTGGAGAGAGACTACACAGAAGTAGAACTCATGATGCTTTCTCTCATGTTTGCGATGAGAAAGTTTAGATCCTACCTGCTACCAAAACCTTTTGTAATTCTCACTGCAGAAAATTTGTTCCCTTGGGTGTCATCTCAAATGAATCTTAGTACTAGGATCTCAAAGTGGATTATGGAGTTGCAAGAGTTCCAATACTCTTTCAAGGTAGAAGATAGTGTGCGTGCACAATTGGCAGGGATTCTCACTTATAGGGTACATGAGAAGGAAATTAAGGTGCCTCAAGTAAAGACCCTACCATTGCCACCACCAAAAAGTATTCCCAATGCTTTTACCTTGTTCTTTGATGGAGCTTTTCGACGAGCCACAGGGAAAGCAGGGGGAGGGCTAGTGTTGCTCAACCCAAGTGGAGAGGTGGTCATGAAAGAGAAGGTCAATCTACCAGGTTCAACTAGCAACAATGAAGCAGAATACGACACACTACTTCATGGTTTGAAGATGTGCATTGGCCAAGGGATAAAACGTCTCATGGTAAAGGGAGATGCACTTCTCGTTGTTAAACAGATTTTAGGCATTTGGGCATGCAAGAATGAAAGCTTAAGGACAAAGGTTCATGCCATTCGTAAGATGTTTAATCAGTTTGAAGAAGTGCAACTATATCATATTCCGAGGAAACAAAATGAGAATGCCGATTTACTTGCACAACAAGCAGTTACATGTGTTGAGAGAGAAGTGCAGGTCATCATGGTGGCAGCAGCTGTCAAGCAACCGAGATACCAGGGATTGGAGTCATTGGCTCCCATTATTGGCTACATTTTGGAGGGTGAGTTTCCACAAGACTTCACGAAGGCTCAGAAGAGGAGACTCATGAAGAAGGCAAGTTTCTATCTCTTCCTAAAAGGCTCCCTCTATCAAAAAGGGAAGGATCAAGTGTGCATAAGAGTACCAACTATCGAGGAAATTCCAGCCATTCTAAAAGTTTTGCATGAAGAGGCATGTGGTGGTCATTTTGCCCAAGAATCAACTGTGAAGAAGATTTTGCTTGCGGGGTATGTTTGGCCAAGCTTGCATGTGGATGTCCAACATTGGTGTAAAAGTTGTCACAATTGTCAGGTAAATGGGAATAGAAGATTGATTTATGGTCCAAGGCAAATTGTGCTTGCAAATGGACCCTTTGAAAAGTGGGGCATTGATGCTATGGGTCCTCTGCCTAGGACAAAAAATGATGAACTCTACATTCTAGTGGTTGTAGACTATATGACTAGGTGGGTGGAAGCACAAAGTGTGGCAAAGGTAAATGAGAGGACAGTGAGCAAATTTGTCTACACTCACATTTGTTGTAGATTTGGCACACCTTTGGAGATTGTTTCTGATAATGGTCCAAGGTTTAGAAAGGGATTGCTCACAGAAGTCTGTGAAGAACTTCGCATTCTACATCGTCACAGTACACCCTACTATCCCCAATCAAATGGTTTGGTAGAAAAAGCTAATGGTGTCATTGCAGGCATCATTAGAAAGATGGTGAAAAACAAGACAAAGTTGTGGGATGACTTCTTGGATGGTGCCTTGTGGGCGTATCGAACCACATATAGGGAAGCCACGGAGTTCACACCATTTCACTTGGTCTATGGTCAAGAGGATTTACAGCCAATTGAACTAAACATTCCAACAATGCGACTTCATGGCAAATCAGCACAAGATGATCAAGAAGCATGGATGGATCGACTTCTTACCTTAGCTGAGCTTGAGTGGAAAAGAGAAGCAGCATACGAGTGCTATAAAAGGAAAGCCACACAGACAAAGGAGAAGCTTGACAAGAAACTGAAGGACAAAGGCATCAATGAAGGAGATCTTGTGCTAAGGTATGACAATCGACTCGATAATCATTTTGATGCCAAATTTGAAACAAGATGGCAGGGGCCATATATAGTCAAGAAGGCTTTCAATTCAAGTTACTATCAACTTATGGACTTGAATGGGAAAGAGCACTCCAGGAAGGTAAACGGCTATCGCTTGAAGCCTTACTTGAGTCGCCTTCTACCAAAGGATCTACCAGAGCAAAAGGCAACTATCCCATGTAAGTATTGTTCCATGAAGCATGAGTGTAACACAAACCAAAATTCCAAGGGGCCAAACAATAAAGATCTTGTCAAGGACTCTGAAGCACTCTCTTTGGAAAAGATTCTTTATGATGGTACATGAATATACCATCATCCTGGGGGAGGGCTAATGATAGCCATTTTTTCGGCTCTCTGTAATTGCCATAGTGAGTTATCTCACCCTATCAAATCACTCAAACACTGTGGTTACCCTCACCCTGTCACTGTATATAGGTGCGTGTGAGTTAGGGGACTTTTCCCATATCTCCTTACTGAAATAAAAACCCTCAATTAGCTAATCATTGGGCTAGTTGAGACAAAAAAATAAAAAATATAAAAAATATAAGTATATTATGGCCCATGCGTATGTAAATATTTCTTTGAATATAGGGCCTAAATAAAAGATTTTTTCATAATTATTTTGGTATTTATTTAAATATTTCTACTTAGGTGTGTGTTATTTATGCTCTGTACATTGCCTCGCCATTACCACAATTTTTCTTACCATTTTTTCATACTCTTTATTCCATATAGAAATATTTTCATGTAAGCTTCTCTTATATTTGGTGTAACTCCACCCCAACAAAAATCCAAAAAAAAAACTAGTTTTATTTATGTGTATATTTTTTCACTATTGTGATTTTCCCCTTCCTACATCTATTTTGTTTTTTTTCTAAAAAATTAGAACACCAAAAATATTTATCTTTTTATGGTAGCCTCATAATGAGAGAGATTTCTTTTGACCCCTTTATATTTTTTCCACTTATATTATTTATATTTGACATGTACATATTTTTTAGACCCCTCAATATTTGATTTTCTTAATTGTACTATTCACTTATATCATGATCTCAACGCTATCTTCAATTATAGACCTACCAAATAAGGTCAAGGGTAGGTGGCATGCATACATGCACTATGGGGGGCTCACTCTTGGAGGTATTCAAAAGAATCATCCAAAGAAGGACCCCACAAGGACCTTGTGCAGTGGAAAAAAACGATCGATTTTCCTAAATTTTTAAAAGTCACTTGTTTTTCAAATTTGAAAAGGTGATACAAACAAAAGTTGTAGCTCCTAGGCTGAGCTTTTGCCTCAAATTTTTTCATATTTTTTTGAGCTACGAGCTGTGAGCTATGATTTTATTAGTGGACCCCAGTTTTCCCATGCTATGCAGCCACACTCTCTCTTCCACTTTATCATTTTCCTCTTTCACACACACTTCTCCACTCATCATCCCCACCTCTCTCACCACTCCTCTCTGCACCCTACTCACCTTCTCCTCAACCTTGAAAAATAAGAGAAACCATGGTGAACTCATACCTCCCACACACAATTCCATTCCAAAATTGACCACATAGTCTCATTTTTCCTCCTCCAAATTACCCATATCTATCAAAAAAATCACAAAATTCAGCCTCTTCTCTTAAAAGACAGCATCATGGTGGTTGATTACTCAACTTCAATTACCTTGTCTCTCAAGGAAGGTCAAGAGTGGAGAAAAAATGTACCGTCAAAGCTAGTGGACCGTCAACAAGCGTCAAAATTGGCCCTACTCAAGACACTTGGAGCATCAACCTTGTAAGAAATCCACCTTTTCTTACTTCTTAAGAGTTTTTCTTCCTTATTTGTATCCTACATGGATACTCCCATTGTAAATATCCAATTTCATTTGTAAATTAATACTAACTCTACTAACACTAACCCACTATGAAAAGTCCTATCACCTCCATTTCTCTCCTCTCTCTTTCCCCACCAACTTCTTGATAATTCCAAGCAAAAGAAATTAGATAAATTGCTAAAAATCTAACCCAACCATGGTTAGAGGAGTAACCCTAGCCTTCAAAATTGCTATAAAAGGAGGGTGTAGCTAGCACAAAAAGGGGGGAGAAGAAAGAGAACTATGCTATAGCTTGAGAAGCCAAGCTCAACCTCTTGAGAAGGAGCTCTTGAGTGGAATCTCATTGGCATTAGGCATATGTATGTGTTGTATTAGGGGTGATTAGCAAGGGAACTCTATGCCATTGTAAGAGAGAGTGATCATTAAATTGAGAGTAGGAAATCTATCATTTCTCCTACTAGAGTAAGCCCAACATTTGCTGAATCAAGGAGGGTGAATTTGGACTAAGCATGGATACCTTGTCTCCCTTCCAATGTGAAGTCATGGACAATAATGATGTTTAAGTGTCTTGGTGTTTTATTTAAGTTCTTGATAGCTTGTCTCCGGGTATTGTTATCAATTTAGCCATAAATCCCACATGCTGTAAGAGGGCGACAGGGTGGAGAGGACTCCCCTGGCCTTAAGACAGTGATTGGGGTGGCTTTTTTCTTGTGATGTGTTGTGGTGTAATTTACTCAGGCTATGTTGAACAAATACTAATCTCACTTTGATTGGTCATGACAGATTTGTAAGAAGGCATTAGTGCAACAAGCACCCCCTTCCCCCTTCTCTCTCTTTCTTACATATATATATTTATGTTTGCTTGATCATTAACGATACACTTCAAAGCAGCCCGAGCACCATCTCTCTCTCTCTCTTTCTCTCTCTCGTGTTTTAGTGTGTGAGAGTGTTCCATTGGTGTTAGGGTTAGTGTAAATTCCTTGCTTGTTTGTGGGTTGCTCTAACGATTCTCCTCTTTTGCGTCCTAGTTCGGTCTTAAACTAGGTGGTGCCCCTTGTGTAGTTGGGATTTGGCTGTGGGTTTGTTGTTTTGGTTTGTGTTGTGTTGTGCCCCAGCCCCATTGAGCAGCACGGGAGCCTTGAAGGGTGTCTAGAGGTTGCTCTTCTTGTTGCCCGTCCCGGACCGCCTCAACGCTGCTATCTGAACCGCGGCTCTGTTTTTTGCTCATCCTCTTTGATCTGCTGCCACGTCTTGTGTGAGATGTAGGCTGATACTCTCTCATGATGGTCTCCATTATATAATTGATTTTGTTGCAATTAGGATCAGGCCAAGGCGTCATAATGCTAGTCAAAAACTGCATCTCTGCGAGTTGGCGAACTCGCTATCTCATCTCAGTCCCGACTCTATCCATGTCAACAAAACCATCTGCCTGTAGAGTATACACCTTAGAGGCACTAGGATCGTGTGCCACCCAAGGTGTTTGAGGTGTGCTAAGAGGTGTGTCGAGAGGTGTGCTTGGGTATGATGGGGGTCGTGAGTGAGGAGGGGTCGAAGCATCTGTGGACCCTCCTCCACAGCAACCACCACCTTCACCTGACGATCGCCGAGATCGGCGAGTGCGCCTGTGCTGTAGAGATGAGGACGTACCCGCCTTTGCCGTACCCCTAGGTGTCGAAGCGGCCATGATGGGAGACCTCTCAGGCATCATACCCATAGGCGTCCACGCCCCCATAGGCGTCCCCCCCCCCATAGGAATCCCCCCCATAGGTGTCCCCTCCATAGGCATTGGACCCTCGGGTGTGAAGCCCAGAGGCATGGTACCCGTGTGTCTGGCTACCCAATACTGAGACGCATCTTCCATCTGACTGGGCGTCATCCATGTGACGAATCCCATAAATACATACGCACTCATAGAAGCGGGATCTTGATATTGGTCTGCCATACTAAAGTCCTGCACAAAGAAAGTAAAAGAAAGTGTTAGAACACCTTTGTTTAAATTAAGAAAGAGCTTAATTTTAAATCAACGTCTTCACACAAAAACTTACAGACCTCGACTAGTGAGGCATCATCGATAAGATCTTGCACCGTATCATCGCCTATCTCTAACTGCAAACATAACTTTGCCCCAACTCGTTCTGGCAGATTTTCTTCATCCATTGCATCTTCATCTACAAGTGTTATATCTGTCTCGACTACATCATCCCTCGTATATCCATGCGACCACAGTGCCATGTATGTATGATACCTCCAGTCACATCCAATAGCCAGCTCTTCCTCTTCTAGAGATACGGGTTCTCCGATATACAAAACTTCATGATCTTTTCTCGCATGGCGTCGTTCATTTTCTTTGGCACCCCTTGCCCCTACGGCTCCTCTCCCACCAATCTTGCATCCTCCTCATCGCTCCATAGTCGAGGCATTTCTAGGTCAGAAACGGATAGAAATTCGGTCGTCAAGACAAGAGACTCTTGCACCAACCATCCTTCTGCCATGCTCCCCTCTGGACGCGCTTTTTGGGGAACAAAACCCTTAAGTGTTTTCATGAACCGCTTTAGAAAGAACATCCAACGGATGTGGACTATACATGCATAGGACGACATTCGACGTGACCAAGCTGACCTTCGTGTAAGTGATGGCCATCTGGAAGATAACGATGGTGGCCTTGATAAATTTTCTTTCGAAGCGAGGCAAAATATCACACATCCAAAGACGGCCCGCAAATTGGACGTGCATTGTATCCCGAAGTTGTAAGCCGTGCATATATTAAAGCATGATTCAATACTACACAAAGTACTTGCGAATAGTGAGAATTTTGTAAATCAAGAACCATTACCAGAAGATTCACCGTATCCTGGCCAATCATGCATAGTCCACATAAGAAGTCCATGGATCCTTGCATGCTGTTGTCTTGCTGGTTCAACCGCATCTGCTATGTCGATCCCATGCCATAACTCCTAGAGCTCGTCAACTAGTGGTGCTAGATAAACATCCATGTTTTTTGCCTTGAACTTACCAGGTACAATCAAGCCTAATATCAAATGACCCTTCTTGATGGCAAGCCACGGCGGGAGGTTGTAATTGACAAGGCACATAGGCCAAGTGCTCCATGACGAGCTTCTCAAGCGAAATGGATTGACTCCATCCATTGCCATGCCCAAATGCAAATTACGTGGGTCACTCTTAAAATGTGGCCACGTATCTTCAATGTGCCTCCAAGCCTTTGAATCAGCGGGCACCCTAAATGTGGTGTCAGTGGATCTATTCGTAGACTTCCACCACATCAACTTTGCAATGGAACCACAACGAAACATGCTTTTTATCCTCAGAATAACAGGAAAATGCCGCAACACTTTAGCTGACACTAACTCCCCAACCGCATCTTGTTTGTAGCGCATTGCTTCGCACTTAGGACACGATAGACAATCTGCGAATTCATTGCGAAAAAGAATGCAATCATTTGGACATGCATGAATCTTGTTGTAATCCAAGCCAACTGAGGTCAATAGTCGCTTTGTATCTGGCCTAGAGGGGGGCATTTCATTGCCAGTCGGGAGAAGTTTCTCCCGCAACAACCTGTTTAAGCCACATTAAATTAAAAGCTCCCCAAGCACGTCACCATTGCAATCGGAAAATCTCTTTTTTAAGTTACCACTACAAGAGGTTGTGTGCTCTTGTGACGCTGTTAGCGACGGAAATACACTGGGTTTTTATAACCCCCGGCGTCGCTAGAACCGTCGCTAATAGCGTCGCTATATGCCTCGCTATATAGAGACGCTCATAGCGACGGTTATAGCGACGTTTACACAGAAGTCTATAGCGACGCTCTAGAGCCATAAATAGCGACGGTTATAGCGACGCCCGAGAGATTTTTTTTTTGGTGACAGGGCATTGAATGCCCTGCCACCCATCAAGCATATTGTACTTGATTCACTTTTTTAAAAAAGTGCAAGGGTAGATAATAGACCCAAAATAGTCACCCACAAGACACATTGTTTGCAAAATTGACAAGCGTAAAATTGACAATTGTACACATCATAGGCAAAATGAATTGATTGGAAAATGTAATAATGACAATTGTACAACATCATAGGCATAAAGAATTGATTGGCAAAATGAACTGCGGTGACAAATGTAATAATATACATGGTTCAAAAAGACGTATAAAATCCGTCTCATGATACATAAGCTATGAGAAACCCTAAACTAATGCTATCTAGCTACGGCTAAACTGACGTCGTCTAGTCAGACGTCTCATCGCATCCAAGTGGCGTATCTGTCGGATTCTGCAAAAAAAGACAATAAAACAGCTTTCAGTAAGTATAAACATATAACGACATTTATAAAACAATACAAAAAATAGAAAAGAGTAAACCCTAATACTAACCATGCCGCCGCGAGAACTGAGAATGTCCATCAGGGCATTTAAGCCCTTCCTGCCTGCGTACTCGCGCTCGTACGGTGTGGGATCACGTCCTGTCATCGCCCACTGTCAAAACATACAAAGATTTCATTATGTTAGAATTAAAAAACTCATAAACCCTAAACTATCGAACATAAAGAGCAATGCGAAAACACTTACAAAATCGGCCTCAAATGATGCCCATCCACCGCTCCCCAAGTGGTGCGAGCTCCCTACCTCTACTCGCGCTCTGGCTGCATCCTTTTGTTGCTTCTACTTGTCGGGATTCTCGCGCGCTGCTTTCTTTGCATTCTTCCAATCTTCTTTGGCCAGCCAATTTGGCCTTTTCCACCCATGCTTGATTGCTTTTTTCACTTCAGAACGCTAATGTTTGCAGTATTCGTGCATTCGAATCTTCATCAGGTCTTCATTGAAGCGCTGATCCCGTGTTGGAACGGGAAACTCATCATGAAGTATGCTGATGCCTCTGTTTTTTAAATCACTTGATACTTCACTTCATTTTTTTAGTATGTAGTGTCTAAACAGCTAAGAGCAAAGACCACGCATGCGCGAGATCACCTTCTTGCTGTCATCATCCATGATGATGCTGCCGCTGAAGTCGACGGAGTAAGGCAAGCCCTCTGGCCGGTGACGCGTGAACCTGGGTGTCTCGGCAGGGGTCTCTAGCGGCGTGTCGATGGGGGTACGGACGTCAAGTGTCTCCACCGGCGTCTAGGCCCCGAAGCGAGGAGTGTCGAGTGGGGTGGCTCCTGGCGGAGTAGGTAGAGGTGTGTAACTGCTAGGAACAGTCAGCCGCGCAAAACCTGGCGTAGATGGCGATGATGTGGCTGGTGTGGGGGCGGGCAAAGAAGGGGAGGGTAAAGAGCCTCGTCGAACACGAGGCGGTGTAGAGGCATCGGCGGTGAAATTCCCACAACAACCGCCACCGCCACCACTAGAGCGCCGGTGTCTAGACGAGTGTGAAGCTCGTCTTGTCGACGCCGAAGCTTCGGAGCGCGCCGAATGCTCCGAAAGAGAGGGAGATGCGGATGGAGTAGGAACGCGCGATGATGCGCCAGAGCGATGACGCTCCACGTACCACTGTCTCTACTGCGGTGACAAAGAAGAAAGAAACTCCTCATCATCCATACCTGCATTAAACACAGGAATATTTAAACTTAATATTGAATGAATAGAGTAGACAATGACGCAAAGACCATTAAATACAATGATGTAATGACGCATATAAATACAATGACGCAAGGAATTGAGTGATAGAAGAGGCAAGTCGAAAACTCAGAATTTTCAATCAAAAGATGTGAGCGCGAGTAGAAAAGAGCGTTATACACCATGGAAGGTACTTAGAGAGCCAGAGCTTTTACAACACGGAGCAAAATTGTTCAAATACAATATTTGTGGCTTTAAGAGATCTCTCTCTCATCCTCGCATAACTCAGCATAACTTCCTATATCTATATAGAGCTCTCTGTTTAAACACATATCCTCTGTTTCATTTTGTAGCTCCTCTGCATGCACCCCATATAGAGTAGTAGCATCTTGATGCTCGTCTGGCACCACCGCAGCGGCTTCTGATTGAGCATCTTCTTTGATCTCCTCCATTGATGCCGTTGTGATTGGCACATGGTAGCCTTCATAAGTCCTTGCACTACGAGGGGCTACCTCTATGACGTACCACCAGTTTGATGTAGACTTTGTAGGATGAAATATTACGTGCCAGAGCCACATAACTTACATGAGAGCTTTCAAGCACATAACTTGTAAAAGGGGGATGTTAACTATTTACATACTTACTTGTTCACAATGCTTGGGTAGTACGAAAGTGTCTCTTAGGTCAGTCCATTTCTTAGTAGAATCCACCTCAAGAAAACCAGACTCTCCTCTACGCACAGTAGCGTTGCGACCCTCCATGATTATCTTGAACCATTGCACGTCGAACAAGTCGACAAAAAATCCTCTATAATCGATCTTCAAAATCTCTTGTAGCGTGCCGAAGTAAGTGAGTTCCGCCACCACAGGATCTGCATCAGAGGAACGTCGTCGACTAGACTGTTCAAATTTTGCCATGATTCCACAATCTTGAGTAAAACTCTTTTTGTCAATCCGTTCCACCCTAAAATGTCGACCTTTACACCATGCTGCTGTGTATGACTTATACTACAACGAACAAAGATTATGAGTGGCCGTTCAAACGTTTAGAAATAAAGTCACTAGCTAGTCGTACATTGCAAACTTACCTTGGTCGCGCAACCCCGAGAGTACTCCCACTCTTCCTCAGTCACTTCGTCACCGCATTGTTGTGCGCTTTTCAATTGGTTGTGCAACCATCTTAAGCTCATGAATGTTGGTAGGCTCTCCAGAACCGTCGGATAGTGCATCGGTGGTCGTCTTCCCCGTCTCCACTCAATTCGTGCCCTTTGTCGCTCTTGCTTTGTATCCTCATATTGTGAAATCCACTTTTGCATCACTGGATTGTGAAGCATGCTAAATCGGTTGATTTTAGCCTCTAGATCTTCCGTCATCTTCTTCTCAACACCAAGATTGCACATGACAATCCCAGATATGCGCTCATCATCTATGGTTCGCCATAGCGTGTCCCGGGCTTTATCAAATCCGTCTAGCCACTCTCCAATGTACACTAGGGACTCTGATACCAACCAACCTTCTGCCATGCTACCCTCCGGACGTGCCTTTTGACGTACCTAAACAAAGCAATGACGCTTGCATTTGACCACCCGTACACTGCCTGCAGATTCAAAAACATTGGAGAGGGGGAATGGGGGAACACACCCGGCACAAACAAAAGGGCCTCTCTATAGCTCAGGGCATTCACAGCACCCCTATCCTCTCAGAAAACACCTTCAAAGGAACAATCTACACTAGCAGAGAACCGCCTTCCCGATTACCATAGCACACACACTCCATATACCACCGCACAAGGTATACCTGCTACCACTGCCTGTCTCCACCCTTACACACACACACAACCACTCAAGCTCTCTCTCTCTCTCTCACTCAAAAACACCATCGATCTGGGGGGGCACACACATCCACACAACCGGCACCGAGGAGAATCATGAAAGCAAGAGAAAGAGAAGGGGGGAAGGGGAAACAACAGCATGGGAGGCAATTGTGGCTTGATTGCAATGCCATCAACATGGCCATTTTCAAGCAAAAGTTACAAAGGGGTTGACTTCCTAGAGAACTCCACTTTGCAGGCTTCAAACGGAACCTCCAAAGGACAAGAAAACCCATCAATTTGACTAATTTTTGGCTTTTATAGGGGGGGGCTTTAATTTGGGAATTTACAATTTAATAGGTCCACCTGGCACCCATTTTTGGCATCTTTTGGGAAAGGGGGCACCGCCTTGCCCTATCTCTCTCTTTCCTTCACTCTTTTCACTTGGGAGGGGGGGAAATAGCGATGTCACTATTGCCTCTTGGCGTTTTTAGTTTTTTACCCCTCATTTTTACATTTTTTACCCCCCCTTAGGGTTACCATTTTGCACTGCCCCTTTGGCTTGACTTTGACTTTCCCTCCTCTATCCGACTCTCCCTTGGCTCCCTTTTGGCTTTGACCTCCATCTTTTGGCCCTTTGACTTGGTTTGGCTTTATCTTTGCCCTCAGCTTGGTTTTGTCTGGACCTTACTTCGCCCTTGCTCTTTTGGTCTAGATGGCACCCTCGGGCTTTATCTCTCTCTCTATGCGGGAACTACTCCTTACCTGAGGGGGGGAGTCAATAGCGATGTCGCTATTGACCCCCTCCTCCTCCTCAAAATTTTGGCGCCCCATGGGCTCGCGGGACTACCCCCCACTGGTATGCCACATCATCACCACCGGCCGCCAAAGACCGTGAGTGGGCGCGCCACTGCGCCGCCCCGCCTTACCTCCAAAACCCGCCGCGGACGTTGGACTGGGCCGCACCACCGCTCACAGCGCCCTACTGGGCCGTGCCACCGGCGCCATAGCCATGAGCTCACGGAGCTCCAAAGGGGCTCCCATCCATGCTCTCAAAAGGGTGAATGCCCAGGCCCATATACCGTGAGAGTCCCAAGCCCGGCTACGCATATGGGACAATGCCCACACCACGTGGCAACTGCTGGTCCCTTGAGCCCTCAAGGCCTTTGCAAATTGTTTGAAAACACTCCTATAGAGAACCCACTTTCTCCCCTTGCCTGTCCTGCCCACCAACTGACACTCAGTGACTCAATCAATGAGCCGTAAGATTGTGCCAAGTGCCCATTTTGTCGGCCCTGGGTTATGTAGATCTCTTTGTATTTTGACTCCCCCGTGCTCGTTATTCAAAGCCGCCAAAAAACCGGGAAATGCATTTGCATCATCCTCCTTAGCACTTGTTGCTAATTACAACTTGCTATAATGTGCTGACCAAGTACCCGATTGATGCACCCTCGACTCGTGCTAACTCCACATGGTACACCCTTCCACTGAGAATCTTGGTGAGGCCAAGTGGGCTCAGACCCGGCCCCTGGAAAATGTTCAAAAGACCTTAACTTGCTATCCAGAGCTCTGATTTGCGATCCGAGAAGACAAGCATGCTCCATAACTCGAGCACTACACTCATATGCACTGACATCAGCCCAGACCACCTGTCCCCGGCTACTTTATCCGTCGGGGATTTGCTACACACCCTTTCTTTAATCTGCAATATCTTGAGCACCAAGGCTCCGTTTGACAAGCCGTCTGGACCGGTTTCTAGAGCACACTGAAGACCACCTTTCAATGTACTGACTTGGAATTTCGGACACCTTGACCTGCCACCCCATCTAGACCATTCCATAGCACTTTTGGCCTAAAAAACCGCATCAGGCATACTTTCCCGCTATCCTTTAGCTGCCAGGGGCCTTAGCACCTGCCCTAGCCTTCTGCACTGCACTCGACTGCACCTTTTGCCTTGCATAGACCACCTGCTAGCCTCGACCAACTTTAGCTGCACCGTCATTGCCCAGCCCCCTCGTCGAACATTCATGTTCGATTACAAGCATATGTACACAAATTTGAAATTGGCACATCAAACAGATGATAGAAAGCACTCACAAAACCATAACTATATGTAGAAACTATGTACAAAGCTTTATCTCCTTTCTTTTCACATAGTGCATGCTTTAGGTGGGTTGCCCACCCCCCTCGACTATAATTTGCTGCACTTCAGGCACTAGACTTCTCTCGAAATACAATTTGAACCGCACACCATTCAACCTGTTCCTAAGAAGCTTTCCATTTGCTCTTACCAGCTGATAGGTCCCATTTGGAAAGGCCTTCTTCACTTGATATGGACCTGTCCACTTCTTCTTGAACTTCTTCTGGAATGTGAAATCTAGGTAGCTCTCGTACTTCATGACCAGGTCTCCTTCCTCTATCTTCTTGTCTGGCAGGTTCTGATTGAACTTGGCAACCCACTTCTCTCTCTGCTTCACATAGTAGTCTGCCGCTGCCTCTTTGTCCATCTGCAAAGCCTCCAAGCTGGCTATCCAATCCTCTAGAACTCCTTGTTGAGTGGCATTGACACGACACATACCCTTCAAAGCACCTAGTTGTGCATGCACTGGCAACACAACCTCTTTACCATAGACAAGCTCGAATGGAGTGAAGATTGTAGCCACTTTATAGGACGTTCTATATGCCCACAGACATCTCTCCAGATTTGCTTCCCACTCAGCTTCCTGCTTATACACATACTTTGTTAGCATTTTGAAAATTTGACCATTAGAACTTTCAACTAGACCATTGCACTATTGGTGATAGAGCGAGGAAAACCGATGCTGAATCTTTAGCCTCTCTACTAATGCGCTCATGAGTTTGCTTCTAAACCCCTAACCCCTATCAGAAACTAACACCCATGGAACCCCAAAACGGCAACATATGTTATCAAACACAAACTGAGCCACCACACTAGCATTGACTTCCTTCATTGCTTTGGCCTTGACCCATCTTGTAAGGTAGTCAATGGCTATCACCACGTACTTCTTACCACTTGTAGACTTTGGGAGAGGGCCTATAGCATCCAGACCCCACTTGTAAGGTAGTCAATGGCTACCACCACGTACTTCTTACCACTTGTAGACTTTGGGAGAGGGCCTATAGCATCCAGACCCCACTTTTTGAAAGCACTTTGTGCGATGATGACACCCTGTGACTCCGCTACCAGTTGTCTTTCACCTATAGTCTGACACTCGTGGCATGTCTTGCACCAGTAATGCACGTCCTTCACCATGGAAGGCCACCAAAAGCCCGCTCTAAGCACTCGAAAGAGAACCTGATCTTTGCCCTGGTGTCCGTTGTCTTCATGGCATTGCTCCAACACCACCCCTATCTCTTCTTTGTACAACACCCTTCTAAGCACTCCGTCACGCCCATAGTTCATGAGATCCTCACCTACCAATGTGAATTTGTGGGCCTTTTTCACCACTCTTCTCTTTTGTAGCTTGGACAAACCTTCTGAACATTTCCCTGTACTCAAAAATCCTTCAATCTCCTTTATAGTCTCCCTACCTGCATAAGTGGTTGGGGCCACATATAAACCTGCAACATGCACTTGTACTTTGCTGCTTGCTAGCTGGTCCGCCTCTTGATTCTGATCTCTCCTCACATGCTTGAATTGGACTTCTTCAAAAGACTTTAACATCTTCTTGATGGAAAAAAAACAATGCTTCAAAGAATCGCGCTTTGGCATAAAATTTGCTTGATAACTAGCAATGCATCTCCCTTCACTACCAACCTTGAAATGCCGCACTCTACGCACTGCTTTAAACCCAAATGCAGAGTGAGATACTTCGCCTCGTTATTGGTGTGGACATCCTCTAGATCATATGCCTTTGAGAATATAGTTTTGCCATGTGGGTCATGTATCACCACACCTCCTCCTGCTTTCTGCACTACCCTTCGATATGTTCCATCGAACCACATAGTAAAAGCATCCCCCAAGTCGGGTTCTTCCTTAGCTTCATCTCACACCACTCTTGGATAGGCCGAAAAATCAATGGCCTTACTGACAAGAATGTCTGCCAGGTGAGACCGACTCGTGTGATCCACCTTGAACTCAAACTCAAACTCCTGTAGCTCCAACACCCACTTCATAATCCTCCTCCCTGGCTTCAAATGTAGCACTACCTCTGGCAATAGATTATTAGCCGTTAACACAAAAAACTTACGCACAATCAAATGGACTTTGAACTTCCTGCAAGCAAAGACCAGAGCCATCACCCATTGCTCCGCCTCGGTGTAGGTATCCTCTCCTGGGCTAATTACCCTGCTCTCAAAGTATATCAGCTTGTAGCTTCTTCCTACCTTTTTCAATAGAACCTCTCCAATAGCAATTGTGCCCACCATCATAGACACATATAAGTCTTCCTCTCGATTGGGAGGGCACACCGTTGGCAACTGACACAAAATCTCCTTGACTCTATCAAAAGCCTCCTGAGCTTCCTCATCCCACTCATAACTATGCACTTGCTGAGCCCTCTTTTGAAGAGGATGCACATATTGCGACAGCATCCAAACGAAACGTGACAAATATTTCAACTTATGAACAAATGAAGCCAAACCTTGAGCATCTGATGGTGGCTCCATCAAAACCAATGCTTTCACCTTCTCGGGATCTGCCTCTATACCATTTTGCGACACCACATGACCTAACAACTACGCTCGAGGCTGTGCTAGCTTGCACTTCTTGGGATTCAGCTGACCTCCTTCTTCATCAATCCTTTGAAAGCATAATTGGAGCTTCGATAGGTGCTCCAACCTTGAACTGTAGCAGTCGATATCATCCATGAAAACCCTAATAAAATGACCCAGGTATGGACCAAATACCCTGTTCATCCAGTCTTGGAAGGTGGCATATGCATTTACTAAGACGAATGGCATCCTGCGGTAAGCAAAACAACCCCATGGAGATATGAACGTGGTCTTCAATTGGTCTTCAAGAACAATCCCTATCTGAAAGTACCCCGAAAATCCATCCATAATTGAATATCTCTCATGCCTCGCCACCTGGTTAAGGATTTTGTCTTGGAACGGCAAGGGATAGTGATTCCTCTTGGTCGCGGCATTCAATGGCTTGTAGTCGACACACACTCTCCATTTTCCATTATTCTTAGGGGTTATGACCACTGGCAAGACCCACTCTGACTCTTTCACAGGATATATGATGCCTGCATCCAATAGCTTATTGAATTCCTGCCAAAGGGCTTCTTTTTGGATTTTCCCTAGTCTTCTTAGCTTCTGTGCTTTAGGCTTATGTCCCTCCTTAAGAACAATCTTGTGCTCCACCCCTTTTGCACCTCACAAATGATTATACTCCATCGCGAATAGGTTAGGATAGGACTCACACAACTGAACATATCCTTCCTTTTCACCCTTGGTTAAATCTTCACTTATCATGATCGAAACCTCCTCTATGCTTAAACCATGAGTTTGACACTGCATACCTTCTTCTTTAGGTGGAGAGTCGTCTATGGTGACCCCGAATAAATCTGCATCTATCTTTAGCATGTCATCCTCGCTCTCCTCTTCCTTTGTGCTAGTATAGCCTTCATCATAGCCCGTCTCGGTCTCATACTCATAGCTCGTTGTGTCTCCCTCATCTTTAACTGCCATAGGACGAGAACTGCTCTCCTTGGTCTTCAAACCAAGCACAATTTGTCTGCCTTTCTCTTTGTCAGGCAAAGTGAATACTTTGCTCTCCCAATCTTGCTTTGCACCTATTGCCAAAAGCCATGGCCTACCCAAAATGATTGGATAAGCATTATCACCTGCCTTCATCACAAAGAAATCAATCAAGCACTCTATGCCCATCACCGTGACCTTCACATCCTGCGCGACACCCAGACACCTGGCTTTGGTATGGTTGGCCATCCTCATGTGCACATTCGACCTGACTACTCCCTTGACTCCCGTCTCTTTCATGGCTACTTCCGTCATGACACAAACCTGTGCTCCACCATCTATGTAGGCTTATACCTGCATCCTCTTTTCTATAATTGCATCCACCAACGGAAGAACATCAGTGGGGCTACCTACCCTTAAAGCCATGTTTTGCACTGCTTGGACATTTCCCTTAGCTCTTGGCAGCCTGGTGCTAACACTTGTAGACCACTGTCTCCTTAACTTTGGATATAAAGCTAACAGCTGGCCAAACCTAATATTTGATTTTTAATTTTGAACATCACTCACCAGATTGTACTCGGGATAGCCACGTCCTAGTTGGAAATCTGCTTGCTTTATCTTGCGCCGCCTCCTTCTTTTGCTAGGCTCAGGCTTCTCTCTACCTTCTTACACCTTCTCTTTGCCTTTGCGAGCTCTGGTTTCCCGCTCTGTCTCTGTCTCTCTTTTAGCTCTTGCCCTCTAATTGGCTAACACTTCAACATCCTATTTATCCACTCCTATAATGTTTACTCTTGGGACTTCACCTCCGTTTTGCAGAGCTGGCTGCACAGGATTCTCCACCGCTTGCTCTCTTGGGCCATTGTATTGTCCTTGCCCTCGACCCCTACCAAAAAACGGGTACATACCTCCTCTTTCTCTCTGCAGTTGAGGACAATCAGGTGCATAGTGCCCTTCTTCTCCACAATTATAACATCTACCTGGCAGTGGCCATGCCCTGCCCCTTGCTCCTCTTGGCTGTCCTCTATCCATGACACTGAGCCGCAACTCCTGCATTTTCTTGGACAAATCTTGCACTGTGCGCACCCAATTTTGCGGCACAACAGCTACACCTCGAATTCCCTGATTTTCTTCATGTGCAGCCTCTCTCAGACTCTGCGGTTGAACATGGGCCATCGTCTCATAGCCTGATATGCCCTGATCTATCTTCTTCTTTATCTTTCTGCTCTTCGACCGTGCAATGGCTATTGCACCATTGTAATTTTTTGGACTCTCGAAATCGTCCTTTTCTCTCACCTTGGGATGTAGACACGCCATGAATTTGTCTAGTTTGAAGTAGTCTCCATTAGCCAATTGCATGGCTGCCGCTAACTCTGCCCAACACTCTTCAAAATGACCCAAAAACAAATTGAATTCTTCACTTACATCTTGCTTAAGCGCCTTCAGTTTTGCATCCATCTCGACTGGGGAAGTCTCCTTGCGGAAGTCGTGAAGAAACCTCGCCCGTAGAGCCGGCCATGCTTGCTTCGGCTCGCCTTCCAATGATTCGTACCATGCTTTAGCTCTACCACGCATCACCAAAGGAAAAGTCTGCATTTTGCTATCCTCGTTTGGCATACGCAACGATAGCATATACAGCTCAAAATTTGACATCAAATCGTCAGGGCTCTCTTCTCCTGTGAAAATCGGTCCATAGCTTCTCGTTGCCATGGCTTCCAATGCGAAAAAATGCTTCTTTTCAATCAACTAGGAGTAATCAGTGTGCTCCTCCGTGGGGGCACCAGAAGATGGAGAGGGGGAATGGGGGAACACACCCTACGCAAACAAAAGGGCCTCTCTATAGCTCAGGGAATTCACAACACCCCTATCTTCTCAGAAAACACCTTCAAAGGAACAATCTACACTAGCAGACCAGTGCCTGCCCGATTACCATAGCACACACACTCCATAAACCACCGCATAAGGTATACCTGCTACCACTGCCTGTCTCCACCCTTACACACTCACACAACCACTCAAGCTCTCTCTCTCACTCAAAAACACCATCGGTCCGGGGGGGCACACACATCCACACAACCGACACCGAGGAGAATCATGAAAGCAGGAGAAACAAAAGGGGGGAAGGGGAAACAACAGCATGGGAGGCAACCGTGGCTTGATTTCACTTCAAGAAACATATACACAGGCTATCAATGCCATCACCATGGCCATTTGCAAGCAAAAGTTACAAAGGGGTTGGCTTGCTAGAGAACTCCACTTTGCAGGCTTCAAACGACACCTCCAAAGGCCAAGAAAAGCCATCAATTTGACTAATTTTTGGCTTTTATAGGGGGGGCCTTTAAGTTGGGAATTTACAATTTAATAGGTCCACCTGGCTCCCATTTTTGGCATCTTTTGGGAAAAGGGGCACCGCCTTGCCCTATCTCTCTCTTTCCTTCACTCTTTGGGAGGGGGGGCAATAGCGATGTCGCTATTGCCTCTTGGCCTTTTTATTTTTTTACCCCTCATTTTTTACATTTTTTACCCCCCCTTTGGGTTACCATTTTGCACTGCCCCTTCGGCTTGACTTTGCTTTCCCTCCTCTATCTGACTCTCCCTTGGCTCCCTTTCGGCTTTGACCTCCATCTTTTGGCCCTTGGACTTGGTTTGGCTTTATCTTTGCCCTCAGCTTGGCTTTGTCCGGCCCTTACTTCGCCCTTGCTCTTTTGGTCTAGCTGGCACCCTGCCCAGCCTTGATTTGTCCATCTGGCTGCCCTCGAGCTTTATCTCTCTCTCTCTCTATGCGGGAACTACTCCTTACTTGAGGGGGGGAGTCAATAGCAATGTCGCTATTGACCCCCTCCTCCTCCTCTAAATTTTGGCGCCCCATGGGCTCGCGAGACCACCCCCCACTGGTATGCCACGTCATCACCACCGGCCGCCAAAGACCGTGAGCGGGCGCACCACTGCGTCGCCCCGCCTTATGTCCAAAACCCTCCGCGGATGCCCGACTGGGCCGCGCCACTGTTCACAGCACCCTACCGGGCCGCGCCACCGGCGCCATCGCCATGAGCTCACAGAGCTCCCATCCATGCTATCTAAAGGGCGAATGTCGAGGCCCATATGCCATGAGAGTCCCAAGCCCGGCTACGCATATGGGACAATGACTGCACCACGTGGCAGCTGCCGGTCCCTTGAGCCCTCAAGGCCTTTGCAAATTGTTTGAAAACACTCCTATAGAGAACCCACTTTCTCCCCTTGCCTGTCCTGCCCATCAACTGACACTAAGTGACTCAATCGCTGAGCCGTAAGATTGTGCCAAGTGCCCATTTTGTCGGCCCTGGGTTGTGTAGATCTCTTTGTGTTTTGACTCCCCCGTGCTCGTTATTCGAAGCCGCCAAAACACCGGGAAATGCATCTGCATCATCATTCTTAGCACCTGCTGCTAATTTCAACTTGCTATAATTTGTTGACCAAGTACATGATTGACGCGCCGTTCACTCATGCTAACTCCACATGGTACACCCTTCCACCGAGAGTCTTAGCGAGGCCAAAAAACTGCTAAGTGGCACGTCCCCCGATGCGGCCAAGTTGGCTCAAACCCGGCCCCTGGAAAATCTTCAACTGACCTTAACTTGCTATCCAGAGCTTTGATTTGCAATCCGAGAAGACAAGCATGCTCTATAACTCGAGCACTACACACATATGCAGTGACATCAGCCCGGGCCACCTGTCCCCAGCTGCCTTGTTCGTCACGGATCTGCTACACACCCTTTCTTTAAACTGCAATATCGTGAGCACCAAGGCTCCATTTGACAAGCCGTCTGGACCAATTTCTAGAGCACATTGAAGACCACCTTTCAAAGTACTGACTTGGCATTTTGGACACCTTGAGCTGCCACCCCATCTGGACCATTCCATAGCACTTTTGGCCCAAAAAACCGCATCAGGCATACTTTCCCGCTATGCTTTAGCTGCCAAGGGCCTTATCACCTGCCCTAGCCTTCTGTACTGCACTCGACTGCACCCTTTGCCTTGCATAGACCACCTGCTAGTCTCGACCAACTTTAGCTGCACCAACGTCAGACAAGTATGAAGCACATATATTTTGGCGCCTTCATAGATTGGTTGACGTGCCAACTTTCTCAACATGTCTTCAAGAGATAGGTGCACAGCTTCTGGTGGTGCTTCGTTAGCATTCTCCTCGCTTGTCTGGAAGAAGGCATCCAACATCTCCTCCATGCCGTTGTCTTCTATCTGTAAGCCCTTTTCTGCTTCCATCCTTGGCTCTAGATTGGTCGGACCTTCACGCATAATCGTTTTTATCTCTCTCTTAGATGTAGGTGTTATGTCACAAAAATCAATGCCCGTTCCGTAGGAGTCGTATCGTAGATTCTGTACGATTTCTCTAGAAAATTCTCCGTACTTGTGCACATGCTCATTACATATCCTACACTATCGTGCCACTTCGCTGCCATGACAAGAAAGTGAGCAAAGGAATGCTGATCAAGAGTATTTGAATCTTGCATGGTTAATCAGCAGTTATTAGGGCTTGCTAACAAGAAAATTTGTAAGCTAAAAGTGTGCCAGATGCGGCTCTAAGGGTCAGCAGATGTCTTGGTAATTCTAAACAGTGAGTATTCTTGAAGTGTTCATAGCTGGGATTTTATTAATCCAAGTTGAAATACCCAAAGAACTCTACATGCCTGTCTTTACGGCTCGTCAATCGGAGCTACGGATAAGAAGTTATGACAATTTTAAGTTGAGTGAGTAGCAGATCTGTACCGGATTGGGCAACTGTAGTTGAGGGGGAAAAAATGAAATGAATGCATCGGGCTGAAGTTCTCACTTTGTGGAGCGCATCGGTCTTTTCAGATCGGTGATCGGATTTATGGTTGCCAAGTTATTGGCCGTTAAAGATTTATCGGGGGTCGGTTCCGTACCAGTCTGGTCGGCTTGGTCGAAGTGCTATTTGGGAATTTTCAAGCTTTATCCAGGTTTTGGAATGCAGGAACAACAAGTGCTTGAGGAGTCTTGTGTTTGGAATGTGGTCTTTTGGAATGCAATGATTGCGGGGAAAGGCCAAGACTGCCTGGACTAGATTATATACGAAATGTTGTGCTTAACAATGCCTTAGCCGATATGAATGCCAAATGTGGTGCCATTATGAAAGCACAAAAATCTCTTGATGAGCTCATCATCCGGAATGACATATTGTGGAGTGCATTGAGTAGAGAATCTTGACTTTTCCTGTACCTTTGTTAATTTACATGGCAATCGGTGCCTTGGTTAAGTTGTTTGCCAAATGTGATGCCCATTAAGGCTGGCCGCCCAAGGAGCTAAGCCAAGGGCTACCCACTAACCTGTGGCCAACTAAGGGCCATGGGCTAAATGTGAGCCAAATGAGAGGCCATTAAAAATTGGCCAAGGGCTCAAATAAAGACCGACCATTTAAAAAAGGATTAAAAAAATAATAATAATTAGTGGGAAGCCAAGCAAAGGAAAAAAGGGGCCATGGCATTCAACAGGGCGCAAAAGGCGCAGGAAGAAGAAAAAATCTTCGCACTGGCCAGCGTGGCGCTCGGATGAAAAAGCTGCAAAAGAAAAAGATGACCAGTAGGCCGTTGCGATGCTTTTTGGTGCTACTCTCACCGGATTTGGTGCAAGTCCAAATTCGGCCTTGCCACATCATCAAGAGCCCCTTCCCATTAGCGATATCGCTAATGGGATGTCGAGAATAGAAAGGTTAATTTTTTGCCATGCAAGCTATAGAAAGAACATTGTGGAGCTCTCTGATCATGGGGGTGGCCTTCTCCTCCTCATAAGCTTGATAACTTAAGCTAATCCTCCTCAACATAATTTGAAAAGCCTCCTCCTCCTAATCTCGGACACATTTCTTGAAGCTCTTGAGCTCTTAAGCTCTATAATCTCCTTAAGCCATCCTAATCTAAAGCTCTTGAGTTTAAGATCGCTAATCAAAGTTTTCCCAAGCTCTCTAAGCCAAGCTTCTCGAACCTCAAGCCACAAGCTATCATAATCCTAATCTCGCTATCATAAGCCATCAAAACCTTAACTGGATAATCTTAAGATCTCTAGGCCATATTCTCGGATCTCATTAGCCATCATTATCATGAGCTCACTAATCTGAAGCCTAAGCTATCTAAGCCGCCTAAGCCCAATCAAATCCGGAATTAATCCATATATCCTAGCCGAACCTTCTCGGATCAACCAAGCCAAAGCTCTAGATATCATTAAGCATTCGAATCAAAAAAAGCTTAAGGCGGATCACGATAAACCCATTCAAATCAGAGATTGAAGCCATAAATCCTAAACCAAAGCAGACAACCATTGGAAAATGAAGTTCTCATGCCTTAGCGGGAAGAAGTAGAAGGCAATATTAAACATGTCATTATCACTTTTCTTGATTAGCACCTGGTTTAAGCCAGGTTTCATATTGTAAGGAGCATTAAGCCTCCATTAATGATTGATTAACGATGACTACTATTGATTAACTGGAATTAAGACAACAGTTTGTTTTGAGAAACAACAGATCTGCCGAAAATGTTAGGCTTAGTTCAGGGATGCTTGCAAGAAGTAAAAGCTATGAAGGTGAAAAAGGAGCTTGATGATGCAGTGGAGATGGCACTTGATGCTGTACATGAATAGTATGGGATTTTTCAAGGTCATGATCCAGATGGATTCCTTGCATGCTATCAAGCGGAGATAAAGAGCCGAGGAATTCCAGAAGATCGGATGATTTCGACCTTTGAAGAAGTTGTAACCTCCGAGTTTAAAGACAAGGTTCGAGAACTGGTAGAGACATACCCCACACAGTGGGATTATTTTGCAGACGGTTTTGTTCGTGAAAGCTAAAAAATTATCGACTTAATAATGAAGGAGATTAACGAACGAGGCCAGATTATTTTCTATAAAGAAGAAGGAGAGGAGCAGATGCAGTTTCTTAATTATGATCAATTTTGGGACCATATTTTTTCAAGAAGTCAAGCCAAGGCAAATAAAGCTTTGGAAGAAGCAGATTCAACTTCAAAGGACCATATTTTGAGCAACCAAGCAAAGGTACATAATGAATTTACTGCTTAAACACAAATGTGATTTTTTTTCGAAGATTGCTCGCATGGAAGTTACCTCGAATAATGGTTCTTGTGAAGAGCCAAACTGTATAACAAAATTTTTTCAAGCTACTGACCTTGGCATGGGATGCTCTCAACAAGTTTATCAAGAAGATGAGCCACTATAGGCTTCTAATGGTTCTATCGGCACTATAGCTAAACAGAGCAACAAATCTATTACAAATGATTGCAGAAACAAATCTATTATAGCTGTTGAAGTGGCCAAGGCTGTGAACCTAACACAGGATGTACCTGATAATGCCAGTGATCCTATGGTTGTTTTTGGCAATATGTTTGTTGAATCTCTTATCACAGAAGCAGATTCTATAATTAAAGAATTTTTAACCCAATCTGAAGGAGAAGGTTATAGCAGTATAGCTCAGATTTGTGATGCATGTACCCCATCAGAAGGGGTGCCTGATGAACCTTTTCAAAGTAATAATGGCTTGCTATGTAGCATGGATGCAGATGAGGAAGCAGAGGGCAATATTGAAGATTGCCTACATCATGCTGATTGTGAGCAGGATATTGACATGGATTGTACATCTATGCTTATATATGGGCTGCAAAAGGAGCCAACTCCTATAGCTTTGATGAATGATGAGACTTACAAGGTTGAGTTTTCCAAGGATGTTATGGATGAAGATTTTCAGGACAAAGCTATTATTCATTATCAACCTCAAGAGCCAGGTAAAAATCTCTCTTATGATACAGGTCCAGAAAATTCTAAGGTTTTTCGTAATGGTTGTGAAGCTAAAGGGGGTGATGATGCTAAATCATCCCTGATACTACATGAAGTGCACATGATTTTTCATTTTCTTGGACGATGTGCCAAATGTGGTTGGATTTGGATATTATTCCTAATTCTTATGTCAGTAATGTCCTGGCTACCAGTAAAAAGGAGTCAGAATTCTTTAATTCTTGCTCGTAACGACCTTAAGTTACCAAAAGTTTATGAGATGTGGCTGCTGCACTATGCTTCAGGTGAAGCTCTAGTATGTTGCGGAGGCCATCAATGCTATGTGATCTTAATGGTATTTGATCCAGGTGATTCGACAGATCTTCAAAAGAAGGTTCACTATGGATGGGTATTTTTGGGTATATGTTGTGGTTTCTTCCTGCTAGATCCTGGCATAACATATTTGGAGCAGAAATTTTTGAAGTTGATTGATTCAAATTGTGTGTGCTTATGTGGATATTATGCTGTTCCACTATTGGGGCAATTCCTTATTATTTCATTTGATCCTGGGAGCTATTGAAGAGCAACTTGCAGATTCAGAGGCTTCATTTATTTTCATGTAGCAGGTTACTTGACAGTAGTTTTATTTTTGGATGTATGCTAAGATAGACGTGTTTTTGGTTATATGATCAATAAGTTTACATGGCTAGCTTCCAGTTGACATCTTGGATAATTGTTATAGTATCTTCACATCTTTTGAGATGGTTCTGCTACCAGAACTTGAAGTAAAGGACTTGAAGACCATTCCGTGTGCAGATAGAGGAAGGCATACTTGATCTTGACAGGGTTCCTTAAAGAGAGCTGATGGTCAAGCTGTGTGCATAAGTAAGTGGAGCACTTGAGTCTCGCGGGGTTCACTATACAGATTTTCATAATTGCATGCTTTGGAGATACAATCACTACGGTTCAAAGATTTGTGATGGGATAGCTACCAGATAATTGAGCTAGACTATTGATGTATGATTTACACCTTCTTATTTTTGACATAGCTTTATCAACTACATGAGCTTGATTACAAGTAGCTTAAGGTATTTATAGAGATGCAGCTTGAAGACCAGTTGGCACAGACCGGAGACTGTGCAGGTTCAGAGGGGGTGAATGTCATGCCGCTCCGCTCCCATGACAAGAAAACGAGCAAATGAATGTTGATCAAGAGTATTTCAATCCTGCATGGTTAATCAGTAGCTATAAGGGCTTGCTAACAAACCATTTTATAAGCTAAACGTGTACCAGATGTGGCTCTAAGGGTCAGAAGATGTCTTGGTAATGCTAAAAAGTGAGTATTCTTGAAGTGGTCATAGCTGGGATTTTATTAATCCAAGTTGAAG